>NW_027472831.1:0-237272 GCF_030347505.1 Rhynchophorus ferrugineus
TTCGTTCCAATTCACATTCCAAGTAATATTCGGCATGCTAATTACATTGCCGGTTGCCAAATTGCATTATCTCTTATAGTTTCCGAGATATGGACTATCGATAATTTACACCTTAGGCTCTGCTTCTAACTTGGGCCCAAATTGTAAAATGGTCTTATCTATTGGCGATTTCGTTCCAATTCACACTCCAAGTAATAGTCGGCATGCTAATTACATTGCCGGTTGCGAAATTGCATTATCTCTTATAGTTTCCGAGATATGGACTATCGATAATTTACACCTTAGGCTCTGCTTCTAACTTGGGCCCAAATTGTAAAATGGTCTTATCTATTGGCGATTTCGTTCCAATTCACATTCCAAGTAATATTCGGCGTGCTAATTACATTGCCGGTTGCCAAATTGCATTATCTCTTATAGTTTCCGAGATATGGACTATCGATAATTTACACCTTAGGCTCTGCTTCTAACTTGGGCCCAAATTGTAAAATGGTCTTATCTATTGGCGATTTAGTTGCAATTCACATTCCAAGTAATATTCGGCATGCTAATTACATTGCCGGTTACCAAATTGCATTATCTCTTATAGTTTCCGAGATATGGACTATCGATAATTTACACCTTAGGCTCTGCTTCTAACTTGGGCCCAAATTGTAAAATGGTCTTATCTATTGACGATTTCGTTCCAATTCACATTCCAAGTAAT
The DNA here is from genome assembly GCF_030347505.1 of Rhynchophorus ferrugineus. Classification (NCBI taxonomy): domain Eukaryota; kingdom Metazoa; phylum Arthropoda; class Insecta; order Coleoptera; family Curculionidae; genus Rhynchophorus; species Rhynchophorus ferrugineus. The sequence continues at coordinate 704 of NW_027472831.1, forward strand.
ATTCGACATGCTAATTACATTGCCGGTTGCCAAATTGCATTATCTCTTATAGTTTCCGAGATATGGACTATCGATAATTTACACCTTAGGCTCTGCTTCTAACTTGGGCCCAAATTGTAAAATGGTCCTATCTATTGGCGATTTCGTTCCAATTCACACTCCAAGTAATATTCGGCATGCTAATTACATTGCCGGTTGCGAAATTGCATTATCTCTTATAGTTTCCGAGATATGGACTATCGATAATTTACACCTTAGGCTCTGCTTCTAACTTGGGCCCAAATTGTAAAATGGTCTTATCTATTGACGATTTCGTTCCAATTCACATTCCAAGTAATATTCGACATGCTAATTACATTGCCGGTTGCCAAATTGCATTATCTCTTATAGTTTCCGAGATATGGACTATCGATAATTTACACCTTAGGCTCTGCTTCTAACTTGGGCCCAAATTGTAAAATGGTCTTATCTATTGGCGATTTCGTTCCAATTCACATTCCAAGTAATATTCGGCATGCTAATTACATTGCCGGTTGCCAAATTGCATTATCTCTTATAGTTTCCGAGATATGGACTATCGATAATTTACACCTTAGGCTCTGCTTCTAACTTGGGCCCAAATTGTAAAATGGTCTTACCTATTGGCGATTTCGTTCCAATTCACTTTCCAAGTAATATTCGGCATGCTAATTACATTGCCGGTTGCCAAATTGCATTATCTCTTATAGTTTCCGAGATATGGACTATCGATAATTTACACCTTAGGCTCTGCTTCTAACTTGGGCCCAAATTGTAAAATGGTCTTACCTATTGGCGATTTCGTTCCAATTCACATTCCAAGTAATATTCGGCATGCTAATTACATTGCCGGTTGCCAAATTGCATTATCTCTTATAGTTTCCGAGATATGGACTATCGATAATTTACACCTTAGGCTCTGCTTCTAACTTGGGCCCAAATTGTAAAATGGTCTTATCTATTGGCGATTTCGTTCCAATTCACATTCCAAGTAATATTCGGCATGCTAATTACATTGCCGGTTGCCAAATTGCATTATCTCTTATAGTTTCCGAGATATGGACTATCGATAATTTACACCTTAGGCTCTGCTTCTAACTTGGGCCCAAATTGTAAAATGGTCTTACCTATTGGCGATTTCGTTCCAATTCACTTTCCAAGTAATATTCGGCATGCTAATTACATTGCCGGTTGCCAAATTGCATTATCTCTTATAGTTTCCGAGATATGGACTATCGATAATTTACACCTTAGGCTCTGCTTCTAACTTGGGCCCAAATTGTAAAATGGTCTTATCTATTGGCGATTTCGTTCCAATTCACATTCCAAGTAATATTCGGCATGCTAATTACATTGCCGGTTGCCAAATTGCATTATCTCTTATAGTTTCCGAGATATGGACTATCGATAATTTACACCTTAGGCTCTGCTTCTAACTTGGGCCCAAATTGTAAAATGGTCTTATCTATTGGCGATTTCGTCCCAATTCACATTCCAAGTGATATTCGGCATGCTAATTACATTGCCGGTTGCGAAATTGCATTATCTCTTATAGTTTCCGAGATATGGACTATCAATAATTTACACCTTAGGCTCTGCTTCTAACTTGGGCCCAAATTGTAAAATGGTCTTATCTATTGGCGATTTCGTCCCAATTCACATTCCAAGTGATATTCGGCATGCTAATTACATTGCCGGTTGCGAAATTGCATTATCTCTTATAGTTTCCGAGATATGGACTATCAATAATTTACACCTTAGGCTCTGCTTCTAACTTGGGCCCAAATTGTAAAATGGTCTTATCTATTGGCGATTTCGTTCCAATTCACATTCCAAGTAATATTCGGCATGCTAATTACATTCCCGGTTGCCAAATTGCATTATCTCTTATAGTTTCCGAGATATGGACTATCGATAATTTACACCTTAGGCTCTGCTTCTAACTTGGGCCCAAATTGTAAAATGGTCTTATCTATTGGCGATTTCGTTCCAATTCACATTCCAAGTAATATTCGGCATGCTAATTACATTCCCGGTTGCCAAATTGCATTATCTCTTATAGTTTCCGAGATATGGACTATCGATAATTTACACCTTAGGCTCTGCTTCTAACTTGGGCCCAAATTGTAAAATGGTCTTATCTATTGGCGATTTCGTTCCAATTCACATTCCAAGTAATATTCGGCATGCTAATTACATTGCCGGTTGCCAAATTGCATTATCTCTTATAGTTTCCGAGATATGGACTATCGATAATTTACACCTTAGGCTCTGCTTCTAACTTGGGCCCAAATTGTAAAATGGTCTTATCTATTGGCGATTTCGTTCCAATTCACACTCCAAGTAATAGTCGGCATGCTAATTACATTGCCGGTTGCGAAATTGCATTATCTCTTATAGTTTCCGAGATATGGACTATCGATAATTTACACCTTAGGCTCTGCTTCTAACTTGGGCCCAAATTGTAAAATGGTCTTATCTATTGGCGATTTCGTTCCAATTCACATTCCAAGTAATATTCGGCGTGCTAATTACATTGCCGGTTGCCAAATTGCATTATCTCTTATAGTTTCCGAGATATGGACTATCGATAATTTACACCTTAGGCTCTGCTTCTAACTTGGGCCCAAATTGTAAAATGGTCTTATCTATTGGCGATTTCGTTCCAATTCACATTCCAAGTAATATTCGGCATGCTAATTACATTGCCGGTTGCCAAATTGCATTATCTCTTATAGTTTCCGAGATATGGACTATCGATAATTTACACCTTAGGCTCTGCTTCTAACTTGGGCCCAAATTGTAAAATGGTCTTATCTTTTGGCGATTTCGTCCCAATTCACATTCCAAGTGATATTCGGCATGCTAATTACATTGCCGGTTGCGAAATTGCATTATCTCTTATAGTTTCCGAGATATGGACTATCAATAATTTACACCTTAGGCTCTGCTTCTAACTTGGGCCCAAATTGTAAAATGGTCTTATCTATTGGCGATTTCGTTCCAATTCACATTCCAAGTAATATTCGGCATGCTAATTACATTGCCGGTTGCCAAATTGCATTATCTCTTATAGTTTCCGAGATATGGACTATCGATAATTTACACCTTAGGCTCTGCTTCTAACTTGGGCCCAAATTGTAAAATGGCCTTATCTATTGGCGATTTCGTTCCAATTGACATTCCAAGTAATATTCGGCATGCTAATTACATTGCCGGTTGCCAAATTGCATTATCTCTTATAGTTTCCGAGATATGGACTATCGATAATTTACACCTTAGGCTCTGCTTCTAACTTGGGCCCAAATTGTAAAATGGTCTTATCTATTGGCGATTTCGTTCCAATTCACATTCCAAGTAATATTTGGCATGCTAATTACATTGCCGGTTGCCAAATTGCATTATCTCTTATAGTTTCCGAGATATGGACTATCGATAATTTACACCTTAGGCTCTGCTTCTAACTTGGGCCCAAATTGTAAAATGGTCTTATCTATTGGCGATTTAGTTGCAATTCACATTCCAAGTAATATTCGGCATGCTAATTACATTGCCGGTTACCAAATTGCATTATCTCTTATAGTTTCCGAGATATGGACTATCGATAATTTACACCTTAGGCTCTGCTTCTAACTTGGGCCCAAATTGTAAAATGGTCTTATCTATTGGCGATTTAGTTGCAATTCACATTCCAAGTAATATTCGGCATGCTAATTACATTGCCGGTTGCCAAATTGCATTATCTCTTATAGTTTCCGAGATATGGACTATCGATAATTTACACCTTAGGCTCTGCTTCTAACTTGGGCCCAAATTGTAAAATGGTCTTATCTATTGGCGATTTCGTTCCAATTCACATTCCAAGTAATATTCGGCATGCTAATTACATTGCCGGTTGCCAAATTGCATTATCTCTTATAGTTTCCGAGATATGGACTATCGATAATTTACACCTTAGGCTCTGCTTCTAACTTGGGCCCAAATTGTAAAATGGTCTTATCTATTGGCGATTTAGTTGCAATTCACATTCCAAGTAATATTCGGCATGCTAATTACATTGCCGGTTACCAAATTGCATTATCTCTTATAGTTTCCGAGATATGGACTATCGATAATTTACACCTTAGGCTCTGCTTCTAACTTGGGCCCAAATTGTAAAATGGTCTTATCTATTGGCGATTTAGTTGCAATTCACAATCCAAGTAATATTCGGCATGCTAATTACATTGCCGGTTGCCAAATTGCATTATCTCTTATAGTTTCCGAGATATGGACTATCGATAATTTACACCTTAGGCTCTGCTTCTAACTTGGGCCCAAATTGTAAAATGGTCTTATCTATTGGCGATTTCGTTCCAATTCACATTCCAAGTAATATTCGGCATGCTAATTACATTGCCGGTTGCCAAATTGCATTATCTCTTATAGTTTCCGAGATATGGACTATCGATAATTTACACCTTAGGCTCTGCTTCTAACTTGGGCCCAAATTGTAAAATGGTCTTATCTATTGGCGATTTCGTTCCAATTCACACTCCAAGTAATAGTCGGCATGCTAATTACATTGCCGGTTGCGAAATTGCATTATCTCTTATAGTTTCCGAGATATGGACTATCGATAATTTACACCTTAGGCTCTGCTTCTAACTTGGGCCCAAATTGTAAAATGGTCTTATCTATTGGCGATTTCGTTCCAATTCACATTCCAAGTAATATTCGGCGTGCTAATTACATTGCCGGTTGCCAAATTGCATTATCTCTTATAGTTTCCGAGATATGGACTATCGATAATTTACACCTTAGGCTCTGCTTCTAACTTGGGCCCAAATTGTAAAATGGTCTTATCTATTGGCGATTTAGTTGCAATTCACATTCCAAGTAATATTCGGCATGCTAATTACATTGCCGGTTACCAAATTGCATTATCTCTTATAGTTTCCGAGATATGGACTATCGATAATTTACACCTTAGGCTCTGCTTCTAACTTGGGCCCAAATTGTAAAATGGTCTTATCTATTGGCGATTTAGTTGCAATTCACATTCCAAGTAATATTCGGCGTGCTAATTACATTGCCGGTTGCCAAATTGCATTATCTCTTATAGTTTCCGAGATATGGACTATCGATAATTTACACCTTAGGCTCTGCTTCTAACTTGGGCCCAAATTGTAAAATGGTCTTATCTACTGGCGATTTCGTTCCAATTCACATTCCAAGTAATATTCGGCATGCTAATTACATTGCCGGTTGCCAAATTGCATTATCTCTTATAGTTTCCGAGATATGGACTATCGATAATTTACACCTTAGGCTCTGCTTCTAACTTGGGCCCAAATTGTAAAATGGTCTTATCTTTTGGCGATTTCGTCCCAATTCACATTCCAAGTGATATTCGGCATGCTAATTACATTGCCGGTTGCGAAATTGCATTATCTCTTATAGTTTCCGAGATATGGACTATCAATAATTTACACCTTAGGCTCTGCTTCTAACTTGGGCCCAAATTGTAAAATGGTCTTATCTATTGGCGATTTCGTTCCAATTCACATTCCAAGTAATATTCGGCATGCTAATTACATTGCCGGTTGCCAAATTGCATTATCTCTTATAGTTTCCGAGATATGGACTATCGATAATTTACACCTTAGGCTCTGCTTCTAACTTGGGCCCAAATTGTAAAATGGCCTTATCTATTGGCGATTTCGTTCCAATTCACATTCCAAGTAATATTCGGCATGCTAATTACATTGCCGGTTGCCAAATTGCATTATCTCTTATAGTTTCCGAGATATGGACTATCGATAATTTACACCTTAGGCTCTGCTTCTAACTTGGGCCCAAATTGTAAAATGGTCTTATCTATTGGCGATTTCGTTCCAATTCACATTCCAAGTAATATTTGGCATGCTAATTACATTGCCGGTTGCCAAATTGCATTATCTCTTATAGTTTCCGAGATATGGACTATCGATAATTTACACCTTAGGCTCTGCTTCTAACTTGGGCCCAAATTGTAAAATGGTCTTATCTATTGGCGATTTAGTTGCAATTCACATTCCAAGTAATATTCGGCATGCTAATTACATTGCCGGTTACCAAATTGCATTATCTCTTATAGTTTCCGAGATATGGACTATCGATAATTTACACCTTAGGCTCTGCTTCTAACTTGGGCCCAAATTGTAAAATGGTCTTATCTATTGGCGATTTAGTTGCAATTCACATTCCAAGTAATATTCGGCATGCTAATTACATTGCCGGTTGCCAAATTGCATTATCTCTTATAGTTTCCGAGATATGGACTATCGATAATTTACACCTTAGGCTCTGCTTCTAACTTGGGCCCAAATTGTTAAATGGTCTTATCTATTGGCGATTTCGTTCCAATTCACATTCCAAGTAATATTCGGCATGCTAATTACATTGCCGGTTGCCAAATTGCATTATCTCTTATAGTTTCCGAGATATGGACTATCGATAATTTACACCTTAGGCTCTGCTTCTAACTTGGGCCCAAATTGTAAAATGGTCTTATCTATTGGCGATTTCGTTCCAATTCACATTCCAAGTAATATTTGGCATGCTAATTACATTGCCGGTTGCCAAATTGCATTATCTCTTATAGTTTCCGAGATATGGACTATCGATAATTTACACCTTAGGCTCTGCTTCTAACTTGGGCCCAAATTGTAAAATGGTCTTATCTATTGGCGATTTAGTTGCAATTCACATTCCAAGTAATATTCGGCATGCTAATTACATTGCCGGTTACCAAATTGCATTATCTCTTATAGTTTCCGAGATATGGACAATCAATAATTTACACCTTAGGCTCTGCTTCTAACTTGGGCCCAAATTGTAAAATGGTCTTATCTATTGGCGATTTAGTTGCAATTCACATTCCAAGTAATATTCGGCATGCTAATTACATTGCCGGTTGCCAAATTGCATTATCTCTTATAGTTTCCGAGATATGGACTATCGATAATTTACACCTTAGGCTCTGCTTCTAACTTGGGCCCAAATTGTTAAATGGCCTTATCTATTGGCGATTTCGTTCCAATTCACATTCCAAGTAATATTCGGCATGCTAATTACATTGCCGGTTGCCAAATTGCATTATCTCTTATAGTTTCCGAGATATGGACTATCGATAATTTACACCTTAGGCTCTGCTTCTAACTTGGGCCCAAATTGTAAAATGGTCTTATCAATTGGCGATTTCGTTCCAATTCACATTCTAAGTAATATTCGGCATGCTAATTACATTGCCGGTTGCCAAATTGCATTATCTCTTATAGTTTCCGAGATATGGACTATCGATAATTTACACCTTAGGCTCTGCTTCTAACTTGGGCCCAAATTGTAAAATGGTCTTATCTATTGGCGATTTCGTTCCAATTCACATTCCAAGTAATATTCGGCATGCTAATTACATTACCGGTTGCCAAATTGCATTATCCCTTATAGTTTCCGAGATATGGACTATCGATAATTTACACCTTAGGCTCTGCTTCTAACTTGGGCCCAAATTGTAAAATGGTCCTATCTATTGGCGATTTCGTTCCAATTCACACTCCAAGTAATATTCGGCATGCTAATTACATTGCCGGTTGCGAAATTGCATTATCTCTTATAGTTTCCGAGATATGGACTATCGATAATTTACACCTTAGGCTCTGCTTCTAACTTGGGCCCAAATTGTAAAATGGTCTTATCTATTGGCGATTTCGTTCCAATTCACATTCCAAGTAATATTCGACATGCTAATTACATTTCCGGTTGCCAAATTGCATTATCTCTTATAGTTTCCGAGATATGGACTATCGATAATTTACACCTTAGGCTCTGCTTCTAACTTGGGCCCAAATTGTAAAATGGTCTTATCTATTGGCGATTTCGTTCCAATTCACATTCCAAGTAATATTCGGCATGCTAATTACATTGCCGGTTGCCAAATTGCATTATCTCTTATAGTTTCCGAGATATGGACTATCGATAATTTACACCTTAGGCTCTGCTTCTAACTTGGGCCCAAATTGTAAAATGGTCTTATCTATTGGCGATTTCGTTCCAATTCACATTCCAAGTAATATTCGGCATGCTAATTACATTGCCGGTTGCCAAATTGCATTATCTCTTATAGTTTCCGAGATATGGACTATCGATAATTTACACCTTAGGCTCTGCTTCTAACTTGGGCCCAAATTGTAAAATGGTCTTATCTATTGGCGATTTCGTCCCAATTCACATTCCAAGTGATATTCGGCATGCTAATTACATTGCCGGTTGCGAAATTGCATTATCTCTTATAGTTTCCGAGATATGGACTATCAATAATTTACACCTTAGGCTCTGCTTCTAACTTGGGCCCAAATTGTAAAATGGTCTTATCTATTGGCGATTTCGTTCCAATTCACATTCCAAGTAATATTCGGCATGCTAATTACATTGCCGGTTGCCAAATTGCATTATCTCTTATAGTTTCCGAGATATGGACTATCGATAATTTACACCTTAGGCTCTGCTTCTAACTTGGGCCCAAATTGTAAAATGGTCTTATCTATTGGCGATTTCGTTCCAATTCACATTCCAAGTAATATTCGGCATGCTAATTACATTGCCGGTTGCCAAATTGCATTATCTCTTATAGTTTCCGAGATATGGACTATCGATAATTTACACCTTAGGCTCTGCTTCTAACTTGGGCCCAAATTGTAAAACGGTCTTATCTATTGGCGATTTCGTTCCAATTCACACTCCAAGTAATATTCGGCATGCTAATTACATTGCCGGTTGCGAAATTGCATTATCTCTTATAGTTTCCGAGATATGGACTATCGATAATTTACACCTTAGGCTCTGCTTCTGACTTGGGCCCAAATTGTAAAATGGTCTTATCTATTGGCGATTTCGTTCCAATTCACATTCCAAGTAATATTCGGCATGCTAATTACATTGCCGGTTGCCAAATTGCATTATCTCTTATAGTTTCCGAGATATGGACTATCGATAATTTACACCTTAGGCTCTGCTTCTAACTTGGGCCCAAATTATAAAATGGTCTTATCTATTGGCGATTTCGTTCCAATTCACATTCCAAGTAATATTCGGCATGCTAATTACATTGCCGGATGCCAAATTGCATTATCTCTTATAGTTTCCGAGATATGGACTATCGATAATTTACACCTTAGGCTCTGCTTCTAACTTGGGCCCAAATTGTAAAATGGTCTTATCTATTGGCGATTTCGTTCCAATTCACATTCCAAGTAATATTCGGCATGCTAATTACATTGCCGGTTGCCAAATTGCATTATCTCTTATAGTTTCCGAGATATGGACCATCGATAATTTACACCATAGGCTCTGCTTCTAACTTGGGCCCAAATTGTAAAATGGTCTTATCTATTGGCGATTTCGTTCCAATTCACATTCCAAGTAATATTTGGCATGCTAATTACATTGCCGGTTGCCAAATTGCATTATCTCTTATAGTTTCCGAGATATGGACTATCGATAATTTACACCTTAGGCTCTGCTTCTAACTTGCTCCCAAATTGTAAAATGGTCTTATCTATTGGCGATTTCGTTCCAATTGACATTCCAAGTAATATTCGGCATGCTAATTACATTGCCGGTTGTCAAATTGCATTATCTCTTATAGTTTCCGAGATATGGACTATCGATAATTTACACCTTAGGCTCTGCTTCTAACTTGGGCCCAAATTGTAAAATGGTCTTATCTATTGACGATTTCGTTCCAATTCACATTCCAAGTAATATTCGGCATGCTAATTACATTGCCGGTTGCCAAATTGCAATATCTCTTATAGTTTCCGAGATATGGACTATCGATAATTTACACCTTAGGCTCTGCTTCTAACTTGGGTCCAAATTGTAAAATGGTCTTATCTATTGGCGATTTCGTTCCAATTCACATTCCAAGTAATATTCGGCATGCTAATTACATTGCCGGTTGCCAAATTGCATTATCTCTTATAGTTTCCGAGATATTAACTATCGTTAATTTACACCTAAGGCTCTGCTTCTAACTTGGGCCCAAATTGTAAAATGGCCTTATCTATTGGCGATTTCGTTCCAATTCACATTCCAAGTAATATTCGGCATGCTAATTACATTGCCGGTTGCCAAATTGCATTATCTCTTATAGTTTCCGAGATATGGACTATCGATAATTTACACCTTAGGCTCTGCTTCTAACTTGGGCCCAAATTGTAAAATGGTCTTATCTATTGGCGATTTCGTTCCAATTCAGATTCGAAGTAATATTCGGCATGCTAATTACATTGCCGGTTGCCAAATTGAATTATCTCTTATAGTTTCCGAGATATGGACTATCGATAATTTACACCTTAGGCTCTGCTTCTAACTTGGACCCAAATTGTAAAATGGTCTTACCTATTGGCGATTTCGTTCCAATTCACATTCCAAGTAATATTCGGCATGCTAATTACATTGCCGGTTGCCAAATTGCATTATCTCTTATAGTTTCCGAGATATGGACTATCGATAATTTACACCTTATACTCTGCTTCTAACTTGGGCCCAAATTGTAAAATGGTCTTATCTATTGACGATTTCGTTCCAATTCACATTCCAAGTAATATTCGGCATGCTAATTACATTGCCGGTTGCCAAATTGCATTATCTCTTATAGTTTCCGATATATGGACTATCGATAATTTACACCTTAACCTCTGCTTCTAACTTGGGCCCAAATTGTAAAATGGTCTTATCTATTGGCGATTTCGTCCCAATTCACATTCCAAGTGATATTCGGCATGCTAATTACATTGCCGGTTGCGAAATTGCATTATCTCTTATAGTTTCCGAGATATGGACTATCAATAATTTACACCTTAGGCTCAGCTTCTAACTTGGGCCCAAATTGTAAAATGGTCTTATCTATTGGCGATTTCGTTCCAATTCACATTCCAAGTAATATTCGGCATGCTAATTACATTGCCGGTTGCCAAATTGCATTATCTCTTATGGTTTCCGAGATATGGACTATCGATAATTTACACCTTAAGCTCTGCTTCTAACTTGGGCCCAAATTGTAAAATGGTCTTATCTATTGGCGATTTCGTTCCAATTCACATTCCAAGTAATATTCGGCATGCTAATTACATTGCCGGTTGCCAAATTACATTATCTCTTATAGTTTCCGAGATATGGACTATCGATAATTTACACCTTAGGCTCTGCTTCTAACTTGGGCCCAAATTGTAAAATGGTCTTATCTATTGGCGATTTCGTTCCAATTCACATTACAAGTAATATTCGGCATGCTAATTACATTGCCGGTTGCCAAATTGAATTATCTCTTATAGTTTCCGAGATATGGACTATCGATAATTTACACCTTAGGCTCTGCTTCTAACTTGGGCCCAAATTGTAAAATGGTCTTACCTATTGGCGATTTCGTTCCAATTCACATTCCAAGTAATATTCGGCATGCTAATTACATTGCCGGTTGCCAAATTGCATCATCTCTTATAGTTTCCGAGATATGGACTATCGATAATTTACACCTTAGGCTCTGCTTCTAACTTGGGCCCAAATTGTAAAATGGTCTTATCTATTGGCGATTTCGTTCCAATTCACATTCCAAGTAATATTCGGCATGCTAATTACATTGCCGGTTGCCAAATTACATTATCTCTTATAGTTTCCGAGATATGGACTATCGATAATTTACACCTTAGGCTCTGCTTCTAACTTGGGCCCAAATTGTAAAATGGTCTTATCTATTGGCGATTTCGTTCCAATTCACATTCCAAGTAATATTCGGCATGCTAATTACATTGCCGGTTGCCAAATTGCATTATCTCTTATAGTTTCCGAGATATGGACTATCGATAATTTACACCTTAGGCTCTGCTTCTAACTTGGGCCCAAATTGTAAAATGGTCTTATCAATTGGCGATTTCGTTCCAATTCACATTCTAAGTAATATTCGGCATGCTAATTACATTGCCGGTTGCCAAATTGCATTATCTCTTATAGTTTCCGAGATATGGACTATCGATAATTTACACCTTAGGCTCTGCTTCTAACTTGGGCCCAAATTGTAAAATGGTCTTATCTATTGGCGATTTCGTTCCAATTCACATTCCAAGTAATATTCGGCATGCTAATTACATTACCGGTTGCCAAATTGCATTATCTCTTATAGTTTCCGAGATATGGACTATCGATAATTTACACCTTAGGCTCTGCTTCTAACTTGGGCCCAAATTGTAAAATGGTCCTATCTATTGGCGATTTCGTTCCAATTCACACTCGAAGTAATATTCGGCATGCTAATTACATTGCCGGTTGCGAAATTGCATTATCTCTTATAGTTTCCGAGATATGGACTATCGATAATTTACACCTTAGGCTCTGCTTCTAACTTGGGCCCAAATTGTAAAATGGTCTTATCTATTGGCGATTTCGTTCCAATTCACATTCCAAGTAATATTCGGCATGCTAATTACATTGCCGGTTGCCAAATTGCATTATCTCTTATAGTTTCCGAGATATGGACTATCGATAATTTACACCTTAGGCTCTGCTTCTAACTTGGGCCCATATTGTAAAATGGTCTTATCTATTGGCGATTTCGTTCCAATTCACATTCCAAGTAATATTCGGCATGCTAATTACATTGCCGGTTGCCAAATTGCATTATCTCTTATAGTTTCCGAGATATGGACTATCGATAATTTACACCTTAGGCTCTGCTTCTAACTTGGGCCCAAATTGTAAAATGGTCTTATCTATTGGCGATTTAGTTGCAATTCACATTCCAAGTAATATTCGGCATGCTAATTACATTGCCGTTTGCCAAATTGCATTATCTCTTATAGTTTCCGAGATATGGACTATCGATAATTTACACCTTAGGCTCTGCTTCTAACTTGGGCCCAAATTGTAAAATGGTCTTATCTATTGGCGATTTACTTGCAGTTCACATTCCAAGTAATATTCGGCATGCTAATTACATTGCCGGTTGCCAAATTGCATTATCTCTTATAGTTTCCGAGATATGGACTATCGATAATTTACACCTTAGGCTCTGCTTCTAACTTGGGCCCAAATTGTAAAATGGTCTTATCTATTGGCGATTTCGTTCCAATTCACATTCCAAGTAATATTCGGCATGCTAATTACATTGCCGGTTGCCAAATTGCATTATCTCTTATAGTTTCCGAGATATGGACTATCGATAATTTACACCTTAGGCTCTGCTTCTAACTTGGGCCCAAATTGTAAAATGGTCTTATCAATTGGCGATTTCGTTCCAATTCACATTCTAAGTAATATTCGGCATGCTAATTACATTGCCGGTTGCCAAATTGCATTATCTCTTATAGTTTCCGAGATATGGACTATCGATAATTTACACCTTAGGCTCTGCTTCTAACTTGGGCCCAAATTGTAAAATGGTCTTATCTATTGGCGATTTCGTTCCAATTCACATTCCAAGTAATATTCGGCATGCTAATTACATTACCGGTTGCCAAATTGCATTATCTCTTATAGTTTCCGAGATATGGACTATCGATAATTTACACCTTAGGCTCTGCTTCTAACTTGGGCCCAAATTGTAAAATGGTCCTATCTATTGGCGATTTCGTTCCAATTCACACTCCAAGTAATATTCGGCATGCTAATTACATTGCCGGTTGCGAAATTGCATTATCTCTTATAGTTTCCGAGATATGGACTATCGATAATTTACACCTTAGGCTCTGCTTCTAACTTGGGCCCAAATTGTAAAATGGTCTTATCTATTGGCGATTTCGTTCCAATTCACATTCCAAGTAATATTCGGCATGCTAATTACATTGCCGGTTGCCAAATTGCATTATCTCTTATAGTTTCCGAGATATGGACTATCGATAATTTACACCTTAGGCTCTGCTTCTAACTTGGGCCCAAATTGTAAAATGGTCTTATCTATTGGCGATTTCGTTCCAATTCACATTCCAAGTAATATTCGGCATGCTAATTACATTGCCGGTTGACAAATTGCATTATCTCTTATAGTTTCTGAGATATGGACTATCGATAATTTACACCTTAGGCTCTGCTTCTAACTTAGGCCCAAATTGTAAAATGGTCTTATCTTTTGGCGATTTCGTCCCAATTCACATTCCAAGTGATATTCGGCATGCTAATTACATTGCCGGTTGCGAAACTGCATTATCTCTTATAGTTTCCGAGATATGGACTATCAATAATTTACACCTTAGGCTCTGCTTCTAACTTGGGCCCAAATTGTAAAATGGTCTTATCTATTGGCGATTTCGTTCCAATTCACATTCCAAGTAATATTCGGCATGCTAATTACATTGCCGGTTACCAAATTGCATTATCTCTTATAGTTTCCGAGATATGGACTATCGATAATTTACACCTTAGGCTCTGCTTCTAACTTGGGCCCAAATTGTAAAATGGTCTTATCTATTGGCGATTTAGTTGCAATTCACATTCCAAGTAATATTCGGCATGCTAATTACATTGCCGGTTGCCAAATTGCATTATCTCTTATAGTTTCCGAGATATGGACTATCGATAATTTACACCTTAGGCTCTGCTTCTAACTTGGGCCCAAATTGTAAAATGGTCTTATCTATTGGCGATTTCGTTCCAATTCACATTCCAAGTAATATTCGGCATGCTAATTACATTGCCGGTTGCGAAATTGCATTATCTCTTATAGTTTCCGAGATATGGACTATCGATAATTTACACCTTAGGCTCTGCTTCTAACTTGGGCCCAAATTGTAAAATGGTCTTATCAATTGGCGATTTCGTCCATCGATCAATTCACGATTCTAAGTAATATTCGGCATGCTAATTACATTGCCGGTTGCCAAATTGCATTATCTCTTATAGTTTCCGAGATATGGACTATCGATAATTTACACCTTAGGCTCTGCTTCTAACTTGGGCCCAAATTGTAAAATGGCCTTATCTATTGGCGATTTCGTTCCAATTCACATTCCAAGTAATATTCGGCATGCTAATTACATTACCGGTTGCCAAATTGCATTATCTCTTATAGTTTCCGAGATATGGACTATCGATAATTTACACCTTAGGCTCTGCTTCTAACTTGGGCCCAAATTGTAAAATGGTCCTATCTATTGGCGATTTCGTTCCAATTCACACTCCAAGTAATATTCGGCATGCTAATTACATTGCCGGTTGCGAAATTGCATTATCTCTTATAGTTTCCGAGATATGGACTATCGATAATTTACACCTTAGGCTCTGCTTCTAACTTGGGCCCAAATTGTAAAATGGTCTTATCTATTGGCGATTCCGTTCCAATTCACATTCCAAGTAATATTCGGCATGCTAATTACATTGCCGGTTGCCAAATTGCATTATCTCTTATAGTTTCCGAGATATGGACTATCGATAATTTACACCTTAGGCTCTGCTTCTAACTTGGGCCCAAATTGTAAAATGGTCTTATCTATTGGCGATTTCGTTCCAGTTCACATTCCAAGTAATATTCGGCATGCTAATTACATTGCCGGTTGCCAAATTGCATTATCTCTTATAGTTTCTGAGATATGGACTATCGATAATTTACACCTTAGGCTCTGCTTCTAACTTAGGCCCAAATTGTAAAATGGTCTTATCTTTTGGCGATTTCGTCCCAATTCACATTCCAAGTGATATTCGGCATGCTAATTACATTGCCGGTTGCGAAATTGCATTATCTCTTATAGTTTCCGAGATATGGACTATCGATAATTTACACCTTAGGCTCTGCTTCTAACTTGGGCCCAAATTGTAAAATGGTCTTATCTATTGGCGATTTCGTTCCAATTCACATTCCAAGTAATATTCGGCATGCTAATTACATTGCCGGTTACCAAATTGCATTATCTCTTACAGTTTCCGAGATATGGACTATCGATAATTTACACCTTAGGCTCTGCTTCTAACTTGGGCCCAAATTGTAAAATGGTCTTATCTATTGGCGATTTCGTTCCAATTCACACTCCAAGTAATATTCGGCATGCTAATTACATTGCCGGTTGCGAAATTGCATTATCTCTTATAGTTTCCGAGATATGGACTATCGATAATTTACACCTTAGGCTCTGCTTCTAACTTGGGCCCAAATTGTAAAATGGTCTTATCTATTGGCGATTTCGTTCCAATTCACATTCCAAGTAATATTCGGCATGCTAATTACATTGCCGGTTGCCAAATTGCATTATCTCTTATAGTTTCCGATATATGGACTATCGATAATTTACACCTTAACCTCTGCTTCTAACTTGGGCCCAAATTGTAAAATGGTCTTATCTATTGGCGATTTCGTCCCAATTCACATTCCAAGTGATATTCGGCATGCTAATTACATTGCCGGTTGCGAAATTGCATTATCTCTTATAGTTTCCGAGATATGGACTATCAATAATTTACACCTTAGGCTCAGCTTCTAACTTGGGCCCAAATTGTAAAATGGTCTTATCTATTGGCGATTTCGTTCCAATTCACATTCCAAGTAATATTCGGCATGCTAATTACATTGCCGGTTGCCAAATTGCATTATCTCTTATGGTTTCCGAGATATGGACTATCGATAATTTACACCTTAAGCTCTGCTTCTAACTTGGGCCCAAATTGTAAAATGGTCTTATCTATTGGCGATTTCGTTCCAATTCACATTCCAAGTAATATTCGGCATGCTAATTACATTGCCGGTTGCCAAATTACATTATCTCTTATAGTTTCCGAGATATGGACTATCGATAATTTACACCTTAGGCTCTGCTTCTAACTTGGGCCCAAATTGTAAAATGGTCTTATCTATTGGCGATTTCGTTCCAATTCACATTCCAAGTAATATTCGGCATGCTAATTACATTGCCGGTTGCCAAATTGAATTATCTCTTATAGTTTCCGAGATATGGACTATCGATAATTTATACCTTAGGCTCTGCTTCTAACTTGGGCCCAAATTGTAAAATGGTCTTACCTATTGGCGATTTCGTTCCAATTCACATTCCAAGTAATATTCGGCATGCTAATTACATTGCCGGTTGCCAAATTGCATCATCTCTTATAGTTTCCGAGATATGGACTATCGATAATTTACACCTTAGGCTCTGCTTCTAACTTGGGCCCAAATTGTAAAATGGTCTTATCTATTGGCGATTTCGTTCCAATTCACATTCCAAGTAATATTCGGCATGCTAATTACATTGCCGGTTGCCAAATTGCATTATCTCTTATAGTTTCCGAGATATGGACTATCGATAATTTACACCTTAGGCTCTGCTTCTAACTTGGGCCCAAATTGTAAAATGGTCTTATCTATTGGCGATTTCGTCCCAATTCACATTCCAAGTGATATTCGGCATGCTAATTACATTGCCGGTTGCGAAATTGCATTATTTCTTATAGTTTCCGAGATATGGACTATCGATAATTTACACCTTAGGCTCTGCTTCTAACTTGGGCCCAAATTGTAAAATGGTCTTATCTATTGGCGATTTCGTTCCAATTCACATTCCAAGTAATATTCGGCATGCTAATTACATTGCCGGTTGCCAAATTGCATTATCTCTTATAGTTTCCGAGATATGGACTATCGATAATTTACACCTTAGGCTCTGCTTCTAACTTGGGCCCAAATTGTAAAATGGTCTTATCTATTGGCGATTTAGTTGCAATTCACATTCCAAGTAATATTCGGCATGCTAATTATATTGCCGGTTGCCAAATTGCATTATCTCTTATAGTTTCCGAGATATGGACTATCGATTATTTACACCTTAGGCTCTGCTTCTAACTTGGGCCCAAATTGTAAAATGGTCTTATCTATTGGCGATTTCGTTCCAATTCACATTCCAAGTAATATTCGGCATGCTAATTACATTGCCGGTTGCCAAATTGCATTATCTCTAATAGTTTCCGAGATATGGACTATCGATAATTTACACCTTAGGCTCTGCTTCTAACTTGGGCCCAAATTGTAAAATGGTCTTATCAATTGGCGATTTCGTTCCAATTCACATTCTAAGTAATATTCGGCATGCTAATTACATTGCCGGTTGCCAAATTGCATTATCTCTTATAGTTTCCGAGATATGGACTATCGATAATTTACACCTTAGGCTCTGCTTCTAACTTGGGCCCAAATTGTAAAATGGTCTTATCTATTGGCGATTTCGTTCCAATTCACATTCCAAGTAATATTCGGCATGCTAATTACATTACCGGTTGCCAAATTGCATTATCTCTTATAGTTTCCGAGATATGGACTATCGATAATTTACACCTTAGGCTCTGCTTCTAACTTGGGCCCAAATTGTAAAATGGTCCTATCTATTGGCGATTTCGTTCCAATTCACACTCGAAGTAATATTCGGCATGCTAATTACATTGCCGGTTGCGAAATTGCATTATCTCTTATAGTTTCCGAGATATGGACTATCGATAATTTACACCTTAGGCTCTGCTTCTAACTTGGGCCCAAATTGTAAAATGGTCTTATCTATTGGCAATTTCATTCCAATTCACATTCCAAGTAATATTCGGCATGCTAATTACATTGCCGGTTGCCAAATTGCATTATCTCTTATAGTTTCCGAGATATGGACTATCGATAATTTACACCTTAGGCTCTGCTTCTAACTTGGGCCCAAATTGTAAAATGGTCTTATCTATTGGCGATTTCGTTCCAATTCACATTCCAAGTAATATTCGGCATGCTAATTACATTGCCGGTTGCCAAATTGCATTATCTCTTATAGTTTCCGAGATATGGACTATCGATAATTTACACCTTAGGCTCTGCTTCTAACTTGGGCCCAAATTGTAAAATGGTCTTACCTATTGGCGATTTCGTTCCAATTCACATTCCAAGTAATATTCGGCATGCTAATTACATTGCCGGTTGCCAAATTGCATCATCTCTTATAGTTTCCGAGATATGGACTATCGATAATTTACACCTTAGGCTCTGCTTCTAACTTGGGCCCAAATTGTAAAATGGTCTTATCTATTGGCGATTTCGTTCCAATTCACATTCCAAGTAATATTCGGCATGCTAATTACATTGCCGGTTGCCAAATTGCATTATCTCTTATAGTTTCCGAGATATGGACTATCGATAATTTACACCTTAGGCTCTGCTTCTAACTTGGGCCCAAATTGTAAAATGGTCTTATCTATTGGCGATTTCGTCCCAATTCACATTCCAAGTGATATTCGGCATGCTAATTACATTGCCGGTTGCGAAATTGCATTATTTCTTATAGTTTCCGAGATATGGACTATCGATAATTTACACCTTAGGCTCTGCTTCTAACTTGGGCCCAAATTGTAAAATGGTCTTATCTATTGGCGATTTCGTTCCAATTCACATTCCAAGTAATATTCGGCATGCTAATTACATTGCCGGTTGCCAAATTGCATTATCTCTTATAGTTTCCGAGATATGGACTATCGATAATTTACACCTTAGGCTCTGCTTCTAACTTCTGCCCAAATTGTAAAATGGTCTTATCTATTAGCGATTTAGTTGCAATTCACATTCCAAGTAATATTCGGCATGCTAATTATATTGCCGGTTGCCAAATTGCATTATCTCTTATAGTTTCCGAGATATGGACTATCGATAATTTACACCTTAGGCTCTGCTTCTAACTTGGGCCCAAATTGTAAAATGGTCTTATCAATTGGCGATTTCGTTCCAATTCACATTCTAAGTAATATTCGGCATGCTAATTACATTGCCGGTTGCCAAATTGCATTATCTCTTATAGTTTCCGAGATATGGACTATCGATAATTTACACCTTAGGCTCTGCTTCTAACTTGGGCCCAAATTGTAAAATGGTCTTATCTATTGGCGATTTCGTTCCAATTCACATTCCAAGTAATATTCGGCATGCTAATTACATTACCGGTTGCCAAATTGCATTATCTCTTATAGTTTCCGAGATATGGACTATCGATAATTTACACCTTAGGCTCTGCTTCTAACTTGGGCCCAAATTGTAAAATGGTCCTATCTATTGGCGATTTCGTTCCAATTCACACTCGAAGTAATATTCGGCATGCTAATTACATTGCCGGTTGCGAAATTGCATTATCTCTTATAGTTTCCGAGATATGGACTATCGATAATTTACACCTTAGGCTCTGCTTCTAACTTGGGCCCAAATTGTAAAATGGTCTTATCTATTGGCGATTTCATTCCAATTCACATTCCAAGTAATATTCGGCATGCTAATTACATTGCCGGTTGCCAAATTGCATTATCTCTTATAGTTTCCGAGATATGGACTATCGATAATTTACACCTTAGGCTCTGCTTC
This sequence comes from Rhynchophorus ferrugineus, assembly GCF_030347505.1. NCBI lineage: Eukaryota > Metazoa > Arthropoda > Insecta > Coleoptera > Curculionidae > Rhynchophorus > Rhynchophorus ferrugineus. Next base: position 21,090 of record NW_027472831.1, read on the forward strand.
TAACTTCTGCCCAAATTGTAAAATGGTCTTATCTATTGGCGATTTAGTTGCAATTCACATTCCAAGTAATATTCGGCATGCTAATTATATTGCCGGTTGCCAAATTGCATTATCTCTTATAGTTTCCGAGATATGGACTATCGATAATTTACACCTTAGGCTCTGCTTCTAACTTGGGCCCAAATTGTAAAATGGTCTTATCTATTGGCGATTTCGTTCCAATTCACATTCCAAGTAATATTCGGCATGCTAATTACATTGCCGGTTGCCAAATTGCATTATCTCTAATAGTTTCCGAGATATGGACTATCGATAATTTACACCTTAGGCTCTGCTTCTAACTTGGGCCCAAATTGTAAAATGGTCTTATCAATTGGCGATTTCGTTCCAATTCACATTCTAAGTAATATTCGGCATGCTAATTACATTGCCGGTTGCCAAATTGCATTATCTCTTATAGTTTCCGAGATATGGACTATCGATAATTTACACCTTAGGCTCTGCTTCTAACTTGGGCCCAAATTGTAAAATGGTCTTATCTATTGGCGATTTCGTTCCAATTCACATTCCAAGTAATATTCGGCATGCTAATTACATTACCGGTTGCCAAATTGCATTATCTCTTATAGTTTCCGAGATATGGACTATCGATAATTTACACCTTAGGCTCTGCTTCTAACTTGGGCCCAAATTGTAAAATGGTCCTATCTATTGGCGATTTCGTTCCAATTCACACTCGAAGTAATATTCGGCATGCTAATTACATTGCCGGTTGCGAAATTGCATTATCTCTTATAGTTTCCGAGATATGGACTATCGATAATTTACACCTTAGGCTCTGCTTCTAACTTGGGCCCAAATTGTAAAATGGTCTTATCTATTGGCGATTTAGTTGCAATTCACATTCCAAGTAATATTCGGCATGCTAATTACATTGCCGGTTGCCAAATTGCATTATCTCTTATAGTTTCCGAGATATGGACTATCGATAATTTACACCTTAGGCTCTGCTTCTAACTTGGGCCCAAATTGTAAAATGGTCTTATCTATTGGCTATTTAGTTGCAATTCACATTCCAAGTAATATTCGGTATGCTAATTACATTGCCGGTTACCAAATTGCATTATCTCTTATAGTTTCCGAGATATGGACTATCGATAATTTACACCTTAGGCTCTGCTTCTAACTTGGGCCCAAATTGTAAAATGGTCTTATCTATTGGCGATTTAGTTGCAGTTCACATTCCAAGTAATATTCGGCATGCTAATTACATTGCCGGTTGCCAAATTGCATTATCTCTTATAGTTTCCGAGATATGGACTATCGATAATTTACACCTTAGGCTCTGCTTCTAACTTGGGCCCAAATTGTAAAATGGTCTTATCTATTGGCGATTTCGTTCCAATTCACATTCCAAGTAATATTCGGCATGCTAATTACATTGCCGGTTGCCAAATTGCATTATCTCTTATAGTTTCCGAGATATGGACTATCGATAATTTACACCTTAGGCTCTGCTTCTAACTTGGGCCCAAATTGTAAAATGGTCTTATCTATTGGCGATTTAGTTGCAATTCACATTCCAAGTAATATTCGGCATGCTAATTACATTGCCGGTTGCCAAATTGCATTATCTCTTATAGTTTCCGAGATATGGACTATCGATAATTTACACCTTAGGCTCTGCTTCTAACTTGGGCCCAAATTGTAAAATGGTCTTATCTATTGGCTATTTAGTTGCAATTCACATTCCAAGTAATATTCGGCATGCTAATTACATTGCCGGTTACCAAATTGCATTATCTCTTATAGTTTCCGAGATATGGACTATCGATAATTTACACCTTAGGCTCTGCTTCTAACTTGGGCCCAAATTGTAAAATGGTCTTATCTATTGGCGATTTAGTTGCAATTCACATTCCAAGTAATATTCGGCATGCTAATTACATTGCCGGTTGCCAAATTGCATTATCTCTTATAGTTTCCGAGATATGGACTATCGATAATTTACACCTTAGGCTCTGCTTCTAACTTGGGCCCAAATTGTAAAATGGTCTTATCTATTGGCGATTTAGTTGCAGTTCACATTCCAAGTAATATTCGGCATGCTAATTACATTGCCGGTTGCCAAATTGCATTATCTCTTATAGTTTCCGAGATATGGACTATCGATAATTTACACCTTAGGCTCTGCTTCTAACTTGGGCCCAAATTGTAAAATGGTCTTATCTATTGGCGATTTCGTTCCAATTCACATTCCAAGTAATATTCGGCATGCTAATTACATTGCCGGTTGCCAAATTGCATTATCTCTTATAGTTTCCGAGATATGGACTATCGATAATTTACACCTTAGGCTCTGCTTCTAACTTGGGCCCAAATTGTAAAATGGTCTTATCAATTGGCGATTTCGTTCCAATTCACATTCTAAGTAATATTCGGCATGCTAATTACATTGCCGGTTGCCAAATTGCATTATCTCTTATAGTTTCCGAGATATGGACTATCGATAATTTACACCTTAGGCTCTGCTTCTAACTTGGGCCCAAATTGTAAAATGGTCTTATCTATTGGCGATTTCGTTCCAATTCACATTCCAAGTAATATTCGGCATGCTAATTACATTACCGGTTGCCAAATTGCATTATCTCTTATAGTTTCCGAGATATGGACTATCGATAATTTACACCTTAGGCTCTGCTTCTAACTTGGGCCCAAATTGTAAAATGGTCCTATCTATTGGCGATTTCGTTTCAATTCACACTCCAAGTAATATTCGGCATGCTAATTACATTGCCGGTTGCGAAATTGCATTATCTCTTATAGTTTCCGAGATATGGACTATCGATAATTTACACCTTAGGCTCTGCTTCTAACTTGGGCCCAAATTGTAAAATGGTCTTATCTATTGGCGATTTCGTTCCAATTCACATTCCAAGTAATATTCGGCATGCTAATTACATTGCCGGTTGACAAATTGCATTATCTCTTATAGTTTCTGAGATATGGACTATCGATAATTTACACCTTAGGCTCTGCTTCTAACTTAGGCCCAAATTGTAAAATGGTCTTATCTTTTGGCGATTTCGTCCCAATTCACATTCCAAGTGATATTCGGCATGCTAATTACATTGCCGGTTGCGAAAATGCATTATCTCTTATAGTTTCCGAGATATGGACTATCAATAATTTACACCTTAGGCTCTGCTTCTAACTTGGGCCCAAATTGTAAAATGGTCTTATCTATTGGCGATTTCGTTCCAATTCACATTCCAAGTAATATTCGGCATGCTAATTACATTGCCGGTTACCAAATTGCATTATCTCTTATAGTTTCCGAGATATGGACTATCGATAATTTACACCTTAGGCTCTGCTTCTAACTTGGGCCCAAATTGTAAAATGGTCTTATCTATTGGCGATTTAGTTGCAATTCACATTCCAAGTAATATTCGGCATGCTAATTACATTGCCGGTTGCCAAATTGCATTATCTCTTATAGTTTCCGAGATATGGACTATCGATAATTTACACCTTAGGCTCTGCTTCTAACTTGGGCCCAAATTGTAAAATGGTCTTATCTATTGGCGATTTCGTTCCAATTCACATTCCAAGTAATATTCGGCATGCTAATTACATTGCCGGTTGCGAAATTGCATTATCTCTTATAGTTTCCGAGATATGGACTATCGATAATTTACACCTTAGGCTCTGCTTCTAACTTGGGCCCAAATTGTAAAATGGTCTTATCAGGTTCGTCCATCGATCGATGGACGATCCTAAGTAATATTCGGCATGCTAATTACATTGCCGGTTGCCAAATTGCATTATCTCTTATAGTTTCCGAGATATGGACTATCGATAATTTACACCTTAGGCTCTGCTTCTAACTTGGGCCCAAATTTTAAAATGGTCCTATCTATTGGCGATTTCGTTCCAATTCACACTCCAAGTAATATTCGGCATGCTAATTACATTGCCGGTTGCGAAATTGCATTATCTCTTATAGTTTCCGAGATATGGACTATCGATAATTTACACCTTAGGCTCTGCTTCTAACTTAGGCCCAAATTGTAAAATGGTCTTATCTTTTGGCGATTTCGTCCCAATTCACATTCCAAGTGATATTCGGCATGCTAATTACATTGCCGGTTGCGAAATTGCATTATCTCTTATAGTTTCCGAGATATGGACTATCGATAATTTACACCTTAGGCTCTGCTTCTAACTTAGGCCCAAATTGTAAAATGGTCTTATCTTTTGGCGATTTCGTCCCAATTCACATTCCAAGTAATATTCGGCATGCTAATTACATTACCGGTTGCCAAATTGCATTATCTCTTATAGTTTCCGAGATATGGAATATCGATAATTTACACCTTAGGCTCTGCTTCTAACTTGGGCCCAAATTGTAAAATGGTCCTATCTATTGGCGATTTCGTTCCAGTTCACATTCCAAGTAATATTCGGCATGGTAATTACATTGCCGGTTGCCAAATTGCATTATCTCTTATAGTTTCTGAGATATGGACTATCGATAATTTACACCTTAGGCTCTGCTTCTAACTTAGGCCCAAATTGTAAAATGGTCTTATCTTTTGGCGATTTCGTCCCAATTCACATTCCAAGTGATATTCGGCATGCTAATTACATTGCCGGTTGCGAAATTGCATTATCTCTTATAGTTTCCGAGATATGGACTATCAATAATTTACACCTTAGGCTCTGCTTCTAACTTGGGCCCAAATTGTAAAATGGTCTTATCTATTGGCGATTTCGTTCCAATTCACATTCCAAGTAATATTCGGCATGCTAATTACATTGCCGGTTGCCAAATTGCATTATCTCTTATAGTTTCCGAGATATGGACTATCGATAATTTACACCTTAGGCTCTGCTTCTAACTTGGGCCCAAATTGTAAAATGGTCTTATCTATTGGCGATTTCGTTCCAATTCACATTCCAAGTAATATTCGGCATGCTAATTACATTGCCGGTTGCCAAATTGCATTATCTCTTATAGTTTCCGAGATATGGACTATCGATAATTTACACCTTAGGCTCTGCTTCTAACTTGGGCCCAAATTGTAAAATGGTCTTATCTATTGGCGATTTAGTTGCAATTCACATTCCAAGTAATATTCGGCATGCTAATTACATTGCCGGTTGCCAAATTGCATTATCTCTTATAGTTTCCGAGATATGGACTATCGATAATTTACACCTTAGGCTCTGCTTCTAACTTGGGCCCAAATTGTAAAATGGTCTTATCTATTGGCGATTTCGTTCCAATTCATATTCCAAGTAATATTTGGCATGCTAATTACATTGCCGGTTGCCAAATTGCATTATCTCTTATAGTTTCCGAGATATGGACTATCGATAATTTACACCTTAGGCTCTGCTTCTAACTTGGGCCCAAATTGTAAAATGGTCTTATCTATTGGCGATTTCGTTCCAATTCACATTCCAAGTAATATTCGGCATGCTAATTACATTGCCGGTTACCAAATTGCATTATCTCTTACAGTTTCCGAGATATGGACTATCGATAATTTACACCTTAGGCTCTGCTTCTAACTTGGGCCCAAATTGTAAAATGGTCTTATCTATTGGCGATTTCGTTCCAATTCACACTCCAAGTAATATTCGGCATGCTAATTACATTGCCGGTTGCGAAATTGCATTATCTCTTATAGTTTCCGAGATATGGACTATCGATAATTTACACCTTAGGCTCTGCTTCTAACTTGGGCCCAAATTGTAAAATGGTCTTATCTATTGGCGATTTCGTTCCAATTCACATTCCAAGTAATATTCGGCATGCTAATTACATTGCCGGTTGCCAAATTGCATTATCTCTTATAGTTTCCGAGATATGGACTATCGATAATTTACACCTTAGGCTCTGCTTCTAACTTGGGCCCAAATTGTAAAATGGTCTTATCTATTGGCGATTTGGTCCCAATTCACATTCCAAGTGATATTCGGCATGCTAATTACATTGCCGGTTGCGAAATTGCATTATCTCTTATAGTTTCCGAGATATGGACTATCAATAATTTACACCTTAGGCTCTGCTTCTAACTTGGGCCCAAATTGTAAAATGGTCTTATCTATTGGCGATTTCGTTCCAATTCACATTCCAAGTAATATTCGGCATGCTAATTACATTGCCGGTTGCCAAATTGCATTATCTCTTATAGTTTCCGAGATATGGACTATCGATAATTTACACCTTAGGCTCTGCTTCTAACTTGGGCCCAAATTGTAAAATGGTCTTATCAATTGGCGATTTCGTTCCAATTCACATTCTAAGTAATATTCGGCATGCTAATTACATTGCCGGTTGCCAAATTGCATTATCTCTTATAGTTTCCGAGATATGGACTATCGATAATTTACACCTTAGGCTCTGCTTCTAACTTGGGCCCAAATTGTAAAATGGTCTTATCTATTGGCGATTTCGTTCCAATTCACATTCCAAGTAATATTCGGCATGCTAATTACATTACCGGTTGCCAAATTGCATTATCTCTTATAGTTTCCGAGATATGGACTATCGATAATTTACACCTTAGGCTCTGCTTCTAACTTGGGCCCAAATTGTAAAATGGTCCTATCTATTGGCGATTTCGTTCCAATTCACACTCCAAGTAATATTCGGCATGCTAATTACATTGCCGGTTGCGAAATTGCATTATCTCTTATAGTTTCCGAGATATGGACTATCGATAATTTACACCTTAGGCTCTGCTTCTAACTTGGGCCCAAATTGTAAAATGGTCTTATCTATTGGCGATTTCGTTCCAATTCACATTCCAAGTAATATTCGGCATGCTAATTACATTGCCGGTTGCCAAATTGCATTATCTCTTATAGTTTCCGAGATATGGACTATCGATAATTTACACCTTAGGCTCTGCTTCTAACTTGGGCCCAAATTGTAAAATGGTCTTATCTATTGGCGATTTCGTTCCAATTCACATTCCAAGTAATATTCGGCATGCTAATTTCATTGCCGGTTGCCAAATTGCATTATCTCTTATAGTTTCTGAGATATGGACTATCGATAATTTACACCTTAGGCTCTGCTTCTAACTTAGGCCCAAATTGTAAAATGGTCTTATCTTTTGGCGATTTCGTCCCAATTCACATTCCAAGTGATATTCGGCATGCTAATTACATTGCCGGTTGCGAAATTGCATTATCTCTTATAGTTTCCGAGATATGGACTATCAATAATTTACACCTTAGGCTCTGCTTCTAACTTGGGCCCAAATTGTAAAATGGTCTTATCTATTGGCGATTTCGTTCCAATTCACATTCCAAGTAATATTCGGCATGCTAATTACATTGCCGGTTACCAAATTGCATTATCTCTTATAGTTTCCGAGATATGGACTATCGATAATTTACACCTTAGGCTCTGCTTCTAACTTGGGCCCAAATTGTAAAATGGTCTTATCTATTGGCGATTTAGTTGCAATTCACATTCCAAGTAATATTCGGCATGCTAATTACATTGCCGGTTGCCAAATTGCATTATCTCTTATAGTTTCCGAGATATGGACTATCGATAATTTACACCTTAGGCTCTGCTTCTAACTTGGGCCCAAATTGTAAAATGGTCTTATCTATTGGCGATTTCGTTCCAATTCACATTCCAAGTAATATTCGGCATGCTAATTACATTGCCGGTTGCCAAATTGCATTATCTCTTATAGTTTCCGAGATATGGACTATCGATAATTTACACCTTAGGCTCTGCTTCTAACTTGGGCCCAAATTGTAAAATGGTCTTATCAATTGGCGATTTCGTTCCAATTCACATTCTAAGTAATATTCGGCATGCTAATTACATTGCCGGTTGCCAAATTGCATTATCTCTTATAGTTTCCGAGATATGGACTATCGATAATTTACACCTTAGGCTCTGCTTCTAACTTGGGCCCAAATTGTAAAATGGTCTTATCTATTGGCGATTTCGTTCCAATTCACATTCCAAGTAATATTCGGCATGCTAATTACATTACCGGTTGCCAAATTGCATTATCTCTTATAGTTTCCGAGATATGGACTATCGATAATTTACACCTTAGGCTCTGCTTCTAACTTGGGCCCAAATTGTAAAATGGTCCTATCTATTGGCGATTTCGTTCCAATTCACACTCCAAGTAATATTCGGCATGCTAATTACATTGCCGGTTGCGAAATTGCATTATCTCTTATAGTTTCCGAGATATGGACTATCGATAATTTACACCTTAGGCTCTGCTTCTAACTTGGGCCCAAATTGTAAAATGGTCTTATCTATTGGCGATTTCGTTCCAATTCACATTCCAAGTAATATTCGGCATGCTAATTACATTACCGGTTGCCAAATTGCATTATCTCTTATAGTTTCCGAGGTATGGACTATCGATAATTTACACCTTAGGCTCTGCTTCTAACTTGGGCCCAAATTGTAAAATGGTCCTATCTATTGGCGATTTCGTTCCAATTCACACTCCAAGTAATATTCGGCATGCTAATTACATTGCCGGTTGCGAAATTGCATTATCTCTTATAGTTTCCGAGATATGGACTATCGATAATTTACACCTTAGGCTCTGCTTCTAACTTGGGCCCAAATTGTAAAATGGTCTTATCTATTGGCGATTTCGTTCCAATTCACATTCCAAGTAATATTCGGCATGCTAATTACATTGCCGGTTGCCAAATTGCATTATCTCTTATAGTTTCCGAGATATGGACTATCGATAATTTACACCTTAGGCTCTGCTTCTAACTTGGGCCCAAATTGTAAAATGGTCTTATCTATTGGCGATTTCGTTCCAATTCACATTCCAAGTAGTATTGCGCATTCTAATTACATTGCCGGTTGCCAAATTGCATTATCTCTTATAGTTTCTGAGATATGGACTATCGATAATTTACACCTTAGGCTCTGCTTCTAACTTAGGCCCAAATTGTAAAATGGTCTTATCTTTTGGCGATTTCGTCCCAATTCACATTCCAAGTGATATTCGGCATGCTAATTACATTGCCGGTTGCGAAATTGCATTATCTCTTATAGTTTCCGAGATATGGACTATCAATAATTTACACCTTAGGCTCTGCCTCTAACTTGGGCCCAAATTGTAAAATGGTCTTATCTATTGGCGATTTCGTTCCAATTCACATTCCAAGTAATATTCGGCATGCTAATTACATTGCCGGTTGCCAAATTGCATTATCTCTTATAGTTTCCGAGATATGGACTATCGATAATTTACACCTTAGGCTCTGCTTCTAACTTGGGCCCAAATTGTAAAATGGTCTTATCTATTGGCGATTTCGTTCCAATTCACATTCCAAGTAATATTCGGCATGCTAATTACATTGCCGGTTGCCAAATTGCATTATCTCTTATAGTTTCTGAGATATGGACTATCGATAATTTACACCTTAGGCTCTGCTTCTAACTTAGGCCCAAATTGTAAAATGGTCTTATCTTTTGGCGATTTCGTCCCAATTCACATTCCAAGTGATATTCGGCATGCTAATTACATTGCCGGTTGCGAAATTGCATTATCTCTTATAGTTTCCGAGATATGGACTATCAATAATTTACACCTTAGGCTCTGCTTCTAACTTGGGCCCAAATTGTAAAATGGTCTTATCTATTGGCGATTTCGTTCCAATTCACATTCCAAGTATTATTCGGCATGCTAATTACATTGCCGGTTACCAAATTGCATTATCTCTTATAGTTTCCGAGATATGGACTATCGATAATTTACACCTTAGGCTCTGCTTCTAACTTGGGCCCAAATTGTAAAATGGTCTTATCTATTGGCGATTTAGTTGCAATTCACATTCCAAGTAATATTCGGCATGCTAATTACATTGCCGGTTGCCAAATTGCATTATCTCTTATAGTTTCCGAGATATGGACTATCGATAATTTACACCTTAGGCTCTGCTTCTAACTTGGGCCCAAATTGTAAAATGGTCTTATCTATTGGCGATTTCGTTCCAATTCACATTCCAAGTAATATTCGGCATGCTAATTACATTGCCGGTTGCCAAATTGCATTATCTCTTATAGTTTCCGAGATATGGACTATCGATAATTTACACCTTAGGCTCTGCTTCTAACTTGGGCCCAAATTGTAAAATGGTCTTATCAATTGGCGATTTCGTTCCAATTCACATTCTAAGTAATATTCGGCATGCTAATTACATTGCCGGTTGCCAAATTGCATTATCTCTTATAGTTTCCGAGATATGGACTATCGATAATTTACACCTTAGGCTCTGCTTCTAACTTGGGCCCAAATTGTAAAATGGTCTTATCTATTGGCGATTTCGTTCCAATTCACATTCCAAGTAATATTCGGCATGCTAATTACATTACCGGTTGCCAAATTGCATTATCTCTTATAGTTTCCGAGATATGGACTATCGATTATTTACACCTTAGGCTCTGCTTCTAACTTGGGCCCAAATTGTAAAATGGTCCTATCTATTGGCGATTTCGTTCCAATTCACACTGCAAGTAATATTCGGCATGCTAATTACATTGCCGGTTGCGAAATTGCATTATCTCTTATAGTTCCCGAGATATGGACTATCGATAATTTACACCTTAGGCTCTGCTTCTAACTTGGGCCCAAATTGTAAAATGGTCTTATCTATTGGCGATTTCGTTCCAATTCACATTCCAAGTAATATTCGGCATGCTAATTACATTGCCGGTTGCCAAAATGCATTATCTCTTATAGTTTCCGAGATATGGACTATCGATAATTTACACCTTAGGCTCTGCTTCTAACTTGGGCCCAAATTATAAAATGGTCTTATCTATTGGCGATTTCGTTCCAATTCACATTCCAAGTATTATTCGGCATGCTAATTACATTGCCGGTTACCAAATTGCATTATCTCTTATAGTTTCCGAGATATGGACTATCGATAATTTACACCTTAGGCTCTGCTTCTAACTTGGGCCCAAATTGTAAAATGGTCTTATCTATTGGCGATTTAGTTGCAATTCACATTCCAAGTAATATTCGGCATGCTAATTACATTGCCGGTTGCCAAATTGCATTATCTCTTATAGTTTCCGAGATATGGACTATCGATAATTTACACCTTAGGCTCTGCTTCTAACTTGGGCCCAAATTGTAAAATGGTCTTATCTATTGGCGATTTCGTTCCAATTCACATTCCAAGTAATATTCGGCATGCTAATTACATTGCCGGTTGCCAAATTGCATTATCTCTTATAGTTTCCGAGATATGGACTATCGATAATTTACACCTTAGGCTCTGCTTCTAACTTGGGCCCAAATTGTAAAATGGTCTTATCAATTGGCGATTTCGTTCCAATTCACATTCTAAGTAATATTCGGCATGCTAATTACATTGCCGGTTGCCAAATTGCATTATCTCTTATAGTTTCCGAGATATGGACTATCGATAATTTACACCTTAGGCTCTGCTTCTAACTTGGGCCCAAATTGTAAAATGGTCTTATCTATTGGCGATTTCGTTCCAATTCACATTCCAAGTAATATTCGGCATGCTAATTACATTACCGGTTGCCAAATTGCATTATCTCTTATAGTTTCCGAGATATGGACTATCGATAATTTACACCTTAGGCTCTGCTTCTAACTTGGGCCCAAATTGTAAAATGGTCCTATCTATTGGCGATTTCGTTCCAATTCACACTCCAAGTAATATTCGGCATGCTAATTACATTGCCGGTTGCGAAATTGCATTATCTCTTATAGTTCCCGAGATATGGACTATCGATAATTTACACCTTAGGCTCTGCTTCTAACTTGGGCCCAAATTGTAAAATGGTCTTATCTATTGGCGATTTCGTTCCAATTCACATTCCAAGTAATATTCGGCATGCTAATTACATTGCCGGTTGCCAAAATGCATTATCTCTTATAGTTTCCGAGATATGGACTATCGATAATTTACACCTTAGGCTCTGCTTCTAACTTGGGCCCAAATTGTAAAATGGTCTTATCTATTGGCGATTTAGTTGCAATTCACATTCCAAGTAATATTCGGCATGCTAATTACATTGCCGGTTGCCAAATTGCATTATCTCTTATAGTTTCCGAGATATGGACTATCGATAATTTACACCTTAGGCTCTGCTTCTAACTTGGGCCCAAATTGTAAAATGGTCTTTTCTATTGGCGATTTCGTTCCAATTCATATTCCAAGTAATATTTGGCATGCTAATTACATTGCCGGTTGCCAAATTGCATTATCTCTTATAGTTTCCGAGATATGGACTATCGATAATTTACACCTTAGGCTCTGCTTCTAACTTGGGCCCAAATTGTAAAATGGTCTTATCTATTGGCGATTTCGTTCCAATTCACATTCCAAGTAATATTCGGCATGCTAATTACATTGCCGGTTGCCAAATTGCATTATCTCTTATAGTTTCCGAGATATGGACTATCGATAATTTACACCTTAGGCTCTGCTTCTATCTTGGGCCCAAATTGTAAAATGGTCTTATCTATTGGCGATTTCGTCCCAATTCACATTCCAAGTGATATTCGGCATGCTAATTACATTGCCGGTTGCGAAATTGCATTATCTCTTATAGTTTCCGAGATATGGACTATCAATAATTTACACCTTAGGCTCTGCTTCTAACTTGGGCCCAAATTGTAAAATGGTCTTATCTATTGGCGATTTCGTTCCAATTCACATTCCAAGTAATATTCGGCATGCTAATTACATTGCCGGTTGCCAAATTGCATTATCTCTTATAGTTTCCGAGATATGGACTATCGATAATTTACACCTTAGGCTCTGCTTCTAACTTGGGCCCAAATTGTAAAATGATCTTATCTATTGGCGATTTCGTTCCAATTCACATTCCAAGTAATATTCGGCATGCTAATTACATTGCCGGTTGCCAAATTGCATTATCTCTTATAGTTTCCGAGATATGGACTATCGATAATTTACACCTTAGGCTCTGCTTCTAACTTGGGCCCAAATTGTAAAATGGTCTTATCTATTGGCGATTTCGTTCCAATTCACATTCCAAGTAATATTCGGCATGCTAATTACATTGCCGGTTGCCAAATTGCATTATCTCTTATAGTTTCCGAGATATGGACTATCGATAATTTACACCTTAGGCTCTGCTTCTAACTTGGGCCCAAATTGAAAATGGTCTTATCTATTGGCGATTTCGTTCCAATTCACATTCCAAGTAATATTCGGCATGCTAATTACATTGCCGGTTGCCAAATTGCATTATCTCTTATAGTTTCCGAGATATGGACTATCGATAATTTACACCTTAGGCTCTGCTTCTAACTTGGGCACAAATTGTAAAATGGTCTTATCTATTGGCGATTTCGTTCCAATTCACATTCCAAGTAATATTCGGCATGCTAATTACATTGCCGGTTGCCAAATTGCATTATCTCTTATAGTTTCCGAGATATGGACGATCGGTAATTTACACCTTAGGCTCTGCTTCTAACTTGGGCCCAAATTGTAAAATGGTCTTATCTATTGGCGATTTCGTTCCAATTCACATTCCAAGTAATATTCGGCATGCTAATTACATTGCCGGTTGCGAAATTGCATTATCTCTTATAGTTTCCGAGATATGGACTATCGATAATTTACACCTTAGACTCTGCTTCTAACTTGGGCCCAAATTGTAAAATGGTCTTATCTATTGGCGATTTCGTTCCAATTCACATTCCAAGTAATATTCGGCATGCTAATTACATTGCCGGTTGCCAAATTGCATTATCTCTTATAGTTTCCGAGATATGGACTATCGATAATTTACACCTTAGGCTCTGCTTCTAACTTGGGCCCAAATTGTAAAATGGTCTTATCTATTGGCGATTTCGTTCCAATTCACATTCCAAGTAATATTCGGCATGCTAATTACATTGCCGGTTGCCAAATTGCATTATCTCTTATAGTTTCCGAGATATGGACTATCGATAATTTACACCTTAGGCTCTGCTTCTAACTTGGGCCCAAATTGTAAAATGGTCTTATCTATTGGCGATTTCGTTCCAATTCACATTTCAAGTAATATTCGGCATGCTAATTACATTGCCGGTTGCCAAATTGCATTATCTCTTATAGTTTCCGAGATATGGACTATCGATAATTTACACCATAGGCTCTGCTTCTAACTTGGGCCCAAATTGTAAAATGGTCTTATCTATTGGCGATTTCGTTCCAATTCACAATCCAAGTAATATTCGGCATGCTAATTACATTGCCGGTTGCCAAATTGCATTATCTCTTATAGTTTCCGAGATATGGACTATCGATAATTTACACCTTAGGCTCTGCTTCTAACTTGCTCCCAAATTGTAAAATTGTCTTATCTATTGGCGATTTCGTTCCAATTCACATTCCAAGTAATATTCGGCATGCTAATTACATTGCCGGTTGCCAAATTGTATTATCTCTTATAGTTTCCGAGATATGGACTATCGATAATTTACACCTTAGGCTCTGCTTCTAACTTGGGCCCAAATTGTAAAATGGTCTTACCTATTGGCGATTTCGTTCCAATTCACATTCCAAGTAATATTCGGCATGCTAATTACATTGCCGGTTGCCAAATTGCATTATCTCTTATAGTTTCCGAGATATGGACTATCGATAATTTACACCTTAGGCTCTGCTTCTAACTTGGGCCCAAATTGTAAAATGGTCTTATCTATTGGCGATTTCGTTCCAATTCACATTCCAAGTAATATTCGGCATGCTAATTACATTGCCGGTTGCCAAATTGCATTATCTCTTATAGTTTCCTAGATATGGACTATCGATAATTTACACCTTAGGCTCTGCTTCTAACTTGGGCCCAAATTGTAAAATGGTCTTATCTATTGGCGATTTCGTCCCAATTCACATTCCAAGTGATATTCGGCATGCTAATTACATTGCCGGTTGCGAAATTGCATTATCTCTTATAGTTTCCGAGATATGGACTATCAATAATTTACACCTTAGGCTCTGCTTCTAACTTGGGTCCAAATTGTAAAATGGTCTTATCTATTGGCGATTTCGTTCCAATTCACATTCCAAGTAATATTCGGCATGCTAATTACATTGCCGGTTGCCAAATTGCATTATCTCTTATAGTTCCCGAGATATGGACTATCGATAATTTACACCTTAGGCTCTGCTTCTAACTTGGGCCCAAATTGTAAAATGGTCTTATCTATTGGCGATTTCGTTCCAATTCACATTCCAAGTAATATTCGGCATGCTAATTACATTGCCGGTTGCCAAATTGCATTATCTCTTATAGTTTCCGAGATATGGACTATCGATAATTTACACCTTAGGCTCTGCTTCTAACTTGGGCCCAAATTGTAAAATGGTCTTATCTATTGGCGATTTCGTTCCAATTCACATTCCAAGTAATATTCGGCATGCTAATTACATTGCCGGTTGCCAAATTGCATTATCTCTTATAGTTTCCGAGATATGGACTATCGATAATTTACACCTTAGGCTCTGCTTCTAACTTGGGCCCAAATTGTAAAATGGTCTTATCTATTGGCCATTTCGTCCCAATTCACATTCCAAGTGATATTCGGCATGCTACTTACATTGCCGGTTGCGAAATTGCATTACCTCTTATTGTTTCTGAGATATGGACTATCAATAATTTACACCTTAGGCTCTGCTTCTAACTTGGGTCCAAATTGTAAAATGGTCTTATCTATTGGCGATTTCGTTCCAATTCACATTCCAAGAAATATTCGGCATGCTAATTACATTGCCGGTTGCCAAATTGCATTATCTCTTATAGTTTCCGAGATATGGACTATCGATAATTTACACCTTAGGCTCTGCTTCTAACTTGGGCCCAAATTGTAAAATGGTCTTACCTATTGGCGATTTCGTTCCAATTCACATTCCAAGTAATATTCGGCATGCTAATTACATTGCCGGTTGCCAAATTGCATTATCTCTTATAGTTTCCGAGATATGGACTATCGATAATTTACACCTTAGGCTCTGCTTCTAACTTGGGCCCAAATTGTAAAATGGTCTTATCTATTGGCGATTTCGTTCCAATTCACATTCCAAGTAATATTCGGCATGCTAATTACATTGCCGGTTGCCAAATTGCATTATCTCTTATAGTTTCCGAGATATGGACTATCGATAATTTACACCTTAGGCTCTGCTTCTAACTTGGGCCCAAATTGTAAAATGGTCTTATCTATTGGCGATTTCGTTCCAATTCACATTCCAAGTAATATTCGGCATGCTAATTACATTACCGGTTGCCAAATTGCATTATCTCTTATAGTTTCCGAGATATGGACTATCGATAATTTACACCTTAGGCTCTGCTTCTAACTTGGGCCCAAATTGTAAAATGGTCCTATCTATTGGCGATTTCGTTCCAATTCACACTCCAAGTAATATTCGGCATGCTAATTACATTGCCGGTTGCGAAATTGCATTATCTCTTATAGTTCCCGAGATATGGACTATCGATAATTTACACCTTAGGCTCTGCTTCTAACTTGGGCCCAAATTGTAAAATGGTCTTATCTATTGGCGATTTCGTTCCAATTCACATTCCAAGTAATATTCGGCATGCTAATTACATTGCCGGTTGCCAAAATGCATTATCTCTTATAGTTTCCGAGATATGGACTATCGATAATTTACACCTTAGGCTCTGCTTCTAACTTGGGCCCAAATTGTAAAATGGTCTTATCTATTGGCGATTTAGTTGCAATTCACATTCCAAGTAATATTCGGCATGCTAATTACATTGCCGGTTGCCAAATTGCATTATCTCTTATAGTTTCCGAGATATGGACTATCGATAATTTACACCTTAGGCTCTGCTTCTAACTTGGGCCCAAATTGTAAAATGGTCTTTTCTATTGGCGATTTCGTTCCAATTCATATTCCAAGTAATATTTGGCATGCTAATTACATTGCCGGTTGCCAAATTGCATTATCTCTTATAGTTTCCGAGATATGGACTATCGATAATTTACACCTTAGGCTCTGCTTCTAACTTGGGCCCAAATTGTAAAATGGTCTTATCTATTGGCGATTTCGTTCCAATTCACATTCCAAGTAATATTCGGCATGCTAATTACATTGCCGGTTGCCAAATTGCATTATCTCTTATAGTTTCCGAGATATGGACTATCGATAATTTACACCTTAGGCTCTGCTTCTAACTTGGGCCCAAATTGTAAAATGGTCTTATCTATTGGCGATTTCGTCCCAATTCACATTCCAAGTGATATTCGGCATGCTAATTACATTGCCGGTTGCGAAATTGCATTATCTCTTATAGTTTCCGAGATATGGACTATCAATAATTTACACCTTAGGCTCTGCTTCTAACTTGGGCCCAAATTGTAAAATGGTCTTATCTATTGGCGATTTCGTTCCAATTCACATTCCAAGTAATATTCGGCATGCTAATTACATTGCCGGTTGCCAAATTGCATTATCTCTTATAGTTTCCGAGATATGGACTATCGATAATTTACACCTTAGGCTCTGCTTCTAACTTGGGCCCAAATTGTAAAATGATCTTATCTATTGGCGATTTCGTTCCAATTCACATTCCAAGTAATATTCGGCATGCTAATTACATTGCCGGTTGCCAAATTGCATTATCTCTTATAGTTTCCGAGATATGGACTATCGATAATTTACACCTTAGGCTCTGCTTCTAACTTGGGCCCAAATTGTAAAATGGTCTTATCTATTGGCGATTTCGTTCCAATTCACATTCCAAGTAATATTCGGCATGCTAATTACATTGCCGGTTGCCAAATTGCATTATCTCTTATAGTTTCCGGGATATGGACTATCGATAATTTACACCTTAGGCTCTGCTTCTAACTTGGGCCCAAATTGAAAATGGTCTTATCTATTGGCGATTTCGTTCCAATTCACATTCCAAGTAATATTCGGCATGCTAATTACATTGCCGGTTGCCAAATTGCATTATCTCTTATAGTTTCCGAGATATGGACTATCGATAATTTACACCTTAGGCTCTGCTTCTAACTTGGGCCCAAATTGTAAAATGGTCTTATCTATTGGCGATTTCGTTCCAATTCACATTCCAAGTAATATTCGGCATGCTAATTACATTGCCGGTTGCCAAATTGCATTATCTCTTATAGTTTCCGAGATATGGACGATCGGTAATTTACACCTT
The DNA here is from genome assembly GCF_030347505.1 of Rhynchophorus ferrugineus. Taxonomy (NCBI): domain Eukaryota; kingdom Metazoa; phylum Arthropoda; class Insecta; order Coleoptera; family Curculionidae; genus Rhynchophorus; species Rhynchophorus ferrugineus. The sequence continues at coordinate 39,328 of NW_027472831.1, forward strand.
AGGCTCTGCTTCTAACTTGGGCCCAAATTGTAAAATGGTCTTATCTATTGGCGATTTCGTTCCAATTCACAATCCAAGTAATATTCGGCATGCTAATTACATTGCCGGTTGCGAAATTGCATTATCTCTTATAGTTTCCGAGATATGGACTATCGATAATTTACACCTTAGACTCTGCTTCTAACTTGGGCCCAAATTGTAAAATGGTCTTATCTATTGGCGATTTCGTTCCAATTCACATTCCAAGTAATATTCGGCATGCTAATTACATTGCCGGTTGCCAAATTGCATTATCTCTTATAGTTTCCGAGATATGGACTATCGATAATTTACACCTTAGGCTCTGCTTCTAACTTGGGCCCAAATTGTAAAATGGTCTTATCTATTGGCGATTTCGTTCCAATTCACATTCCAAGTAATATTCGGCATGCTAATTACATTGCCGGTTGCCAAATTGCATTATCTCTTATAGTTTCCGAGATATGGACTATCGATAATTTACACCTTAGGCTCTGCTTCTAACTTGGGCCCAAATTGTAAAATGGTCTTATCTATTGGCGATTTCGTCCCAATTCACATTCCAAGTGATATTCGGCATGCTAATTACATTGCCGGTTGCGAAATTGCATTATCTCTTATAGTTTCCGAGATATGGACTATCAATAATTTACACCTTAGGCTCTGCTTCTAACTTGGGTCCAAATTGTAAAATGGTCTTATCTATTGGCGATTTCGTTCCAATTCACATTCCAAGTAATATTCGGCATGCTAATTACATTGCCGGTTGCCAAATTGCATTATCTCTTATAGTTCCCGAGATATGGACTATCGATAATTTACACCTTAGGCTCTGCTTCTAACTTGGGCCCAAATTGTAAAATGGTCTTATCTATTGGCGATTTCGTTCCAATTCACATTCCAAGTAATATTCGGCATGCTAATTACATTGCCGGTTGCCAAATTGCATTATCTCTTATAGTTTCCGAGATATGGACTATCGATAATTTACACCTTAGGCTCTGCTTCTAACTTGGGCCCAAATTGTAAAATGGTCTTATCTATTGGCGATTTCGTTCCAATTCACATTCCAAGTAATATTCGGCATGCTAATTACATTGCCGGTTGCCAAATTGCATTATCTCTTATAGTTTCCGAGATATGGACTATCGATAATTTACACCTTAGGCTCTGCTTCTAACTTGGGCCCAAATTGTAAAATGGTCTTATCTATTGGCCATTTCGTCCCAATTCACATTCCAAGTGATATTCGGCATGCTACTTACATTGCCGGTTGCGAAATTGCATTACCTCTTATTGTTTCTGAGATATGGACTATCAATAATTTACACCTTAGGCTCTGCTTCTAACTTGGGTCCAAATTGTAAAATGGTCTTATCTATTGGCGATTTCGTTCCAATTCACATTCCAAGAAATATTCGGCATGCTAATTACATTGCCGGTTGCCAAATTGCATTATCTCTTATAGTTTCCGAGATATGGACTATCGATAATTTACACCTTAGGCTCTGCTTCTAACTTGGGCCCAAATTGTAAAATGGTCTTACCTATTGGCGATTTCGTTCCAATTCACATTCCAAGTAATATTCGGCATGCTAATTACATTGCCGGTTGCCAAATTGCATTATCTCTTATAGTTTCCGAGATATGGACTATCGATAATTTACACCTTAGGCTCTGCTTCTAACTTGGGCCCAAATTGTAAAATGGTCTTATCTATTGGCGATTTCGTTCCAATTCACATTCCAAGTAATATTCGGCATGCTAATTACATTGCCGGTTGCCAAATTGCATTATCTCTTATAGTTTCCGAGATATGGACTATCGATAATTTACACCTTAGGCTCTGCTTCTAACTTGGGCCCAAATTGTAAAATGGTCTTATCTATTGGCGATTTCGTTCCAATTCACATTCCAAGTAATATTCGGCATGCTAATTACATTACCGGTTGCCAAATTGCATTATCTCTTATAGTTTCCGAGATATGGACTATCGATAATTTACACCTTAGGCTCTGCTTCTAACTTGGGCCCAAATTGTAAAATGGTCCTATCTATTGGCGATTTCGTTCCAATTCACACTCCAAGTAATATTCGGCATGCTAATTACATTGCCGGTTGCGAAATTGCATTATCTCTTATAGTTCCCGAGATATGGACTATCGATAATTTACACCTTAGGCTCTGCTTCTAACTTGGGCCCAAATTGTAAAATGGTCTTATCTATTGGCGATTTCGTTCCAATTCACATTCCAAGTAATATTCGGCATGCTAATTACATTGCCGGTTGCCAAAATGCATTATCTCTTATAGTTTCCGAGATATGGACTATCGATAATTTACACCTTAGGCTCTGCTTCTAACTTGGGCCCAAATTGTAAAATGGTCTTATCTATTGGCGATTTAGTTGCAATTCACATTCCAAGTAATATTCGGCATGCTAATTACATTGCCGGTTGCCAAATTGCATTATCTCTTATAGTTTCCGAGATATGGACTATCGATAATTTACACCTTAGGCTCTGCTTCTAACTTGGGCCCAAATTGTAAAATGGTCTTTTCTATTGGCGATTTCGTTCCAATTCATATTCCAAGTAATATTTGGCATGCTAATTACATTGCCGGTTGCCAAATTGCATTATCTCTTATAGTTTCCGAGATATGGACTATCGATAATTTACACCTTAGGCTCTGCTTCTAACTTGGGCCCAAATTGTAAAATGGTCTTATCTATTGGCGATTTCGTTCCAATTCACATTCCAAGTAATATTCGGCATGCTAATTACATTGCCGGTTGCCAAATTGCATTATCTCTTATAGTTTCCGAGATATGGACTATCGATAATTTACACCTTAGGCTCTGCTTCTAACTTGGGCCCAAATTGTAAAATGGTCTTATCTATTGGCGATTTCGTCCCAATTCACATTCCAAGTGATATTCGGCATGCTAATTACATTGCCGGTTGCGAAATTGCATTATCTCTTATAGTTTCCGAGATATGGACTATCAATAATTTACACCTTAGGCTCTGCTTCTAACTTGGGCCCAAATTGTAAAATGGTCTTATCTATTGGCGATTTCGTTCCAATTCACATTCCAAGTAATATTCGGCATGCTAATTACATTGCCGGTTGCCAAATTGCATTATCTCTTATAGTTTCCGAGATATGGACTATCGATAATTTACACCTTAGGCTCTGCTTCTAACTTGGGCCCAAATTGTAAAATGATCTTATCTATTGGCGATTTCGTTCCAATTCACATTCCAAGTAATATTCGGCATGCTAATTACATTGCCGGTTGCCAAATTGCATTATCTCTTATAGTTTCCGAGATATGGACTATCGATAATTTACACCTTAGGCTCTGCTTCTAACTTGGGCCCAAATTGTAAAATGGTCTTATCTATTGGCGATTTCGTTCCAATTCACATTCCAAGTAATATTCGGCATGCTAATTACATTGCCGGTTGCCAAATTGCATTATCTCTTATAGTTTCCGAGATATGGACTATCGATAATTTACACCTTAGGCTCTGCTTCTAACTTGGGCCCAAATTGAAAATGGTCTTATCTATTGGCGATTTCGTTCCAATTCACATTCCAAGTAATATTCGGCATGCTAATTACATTGCCGGTTGCCAAATTGCATTATCTCTTATAGTTTCCGAGATATGGACTATCGATAATTTACACCTTAGGCTCTGCTTCTAACTTGGGCACAAATTGTAAAATGGTCTTATCTATTGGCGATTTCGTTCCAATTCACATTCCAAGTAATATTCGGCATGCTAATTACATTGCCGGTTGCCAAATTGCATTATCTCTTATAGTTTCCGAGATATGGACGATCGGTAATTTACACCTTAGGCTCTGCTTCTAACTTGGGCCCAAATTGTAAAATGGTCTTATCTATTGGCGATTTCGTTCCAATTCACAATCCAAGTAATATTCGGCATGCTAATTACATTGCCGGTTGCGAAATTGCATTATCTCTTATAGTTTCCGAGATATGGACTATCGATAATTTACACCTTAGACTCTGCTTCTAACTTGGGCCCAAATTGTAAAATGGTCTTATCTATTGGCGATTTCGTTCCAATTCACATTCCAAGTAATATTCGGCATGCTAATTACATTGCCGGTTGCCAAATTGCATTATCTCTTATAGTTTCCGAGATATGGACTATCGATAATTTACACCTTAGGCTCTGCTTCTAACTTGGGCCCAAATTGTAAAATGGTCTTATCTATTGGCGATTTCGTTCCAATTCACATTCCAAGTAATATTCGGCATGCTAATTACATTGCCGGTTGCCAAATTGCATTATCTCTTATAGTTTCCGAGATATGGACTATCGATAATTTACACCTTAGGCTCTGCTTCTAACTTGGGCCCAAATTGTAAAATGGTCTTATCTATTGGCGATTTCGTTCCAATTCACATTTCAAGTAATATTCGGCATGCTAATTACATTGCCGGTTGCCAAATTGCATTATCTCTTATAGTTTCCGAGATATGGACTATCGATAATTTACACCATAGGCTCTGCTTCTAACTTGGGCCCAAATTGTAAAATGGTCTTATCTATTGGCGATTTCGTTCCAATTCACAATCCAAGTAATATTCGGCATGCTAATTACATTGCCGGTTGCCAAATTGCATTATCTCTTATAGTTTCCGAGATATGGACTATCGATAATTTACACCTTAGGCTCTGCTTCTAACTTGCTCCCAAATTGTAAAATGGTCTTATCTATTGGCGATTTCGTTCCAATTTACATTCCAAGTAATATTCGGCATGCTAATTACATTGCCGGTTGCCAAATTGTATTATCTCTTATAGTTTCCGAGATATGGACTATCGATAATTTACACCTTAGGCTCTGCTTCTAACTTGGGCCCAAATTGTAAAATGGTCTTACCTATTGGCGATTTCGTTCCAATTCACATTCCAAGTAATATTCGGCATGCTAATTACATTGCCGGTTGCCAAATTGCATTATCTCTTATAGTTTCCGAGATATGGACTATCGATAATTTACACCTTAGGCTCTGCTTCTAACTTGGGCCCAAATTGTAAAATGGTCTTATCTATTGGCGATTTCGTTCCAATTCACATTCCAAGTAATATTCGGCATGCTAATTACATTGCCGGTTGCCAAATTGCATTATCTCTTATAGTTTCCTAGATATGGACTATCGATAATTTACACCTTAGGCTCTGCTTCTAACTTGGGCCCAAATTGTAAAATGGTCTTATCTATTGGCGATTTCGTTCCAATTCACAATCCAAGTAATATTCGGCATGCTAATTACATTGCCGGTTGCCAAATTGCATTATCTCTTATAGTTTCCGAGATATGGACTATCGATAATTTACACCTTAGGCTCTGCTTCTAACTTGCTCCCAAATTGTAAAATGGTCTTATCTATTGGCGATTTCGTTCCAATTTACATTCCAAGTAATATTCGGCATGCTAATTACATTGCCGGTTGCCAAATTGTATTATCTCTTATAGTTTCCGAGATATGGACTATCGATAATTTACACCTTAGGCTCTGCTTCTAACTTGGGCCCAAATTGTAAAATGGTCTTACCTATTGGCGATTTCGTTCCAATTCACATTCCAAGTAATATTCGGCATGCTAATTACATTGCCGGTTGCCAAATTGCATTATCTCTTATAGTTTCCGAGATATGGACTATCGATAATTTACACCTTAGGCTCTGCTTCTAACTTGGGCCCAAATTGTAAAATGGTCTTATCTATTGGCGATTTCGTTCCAATTCACATTCCAAGTAATATTCGGCATGCTAATTACATTGCCGGTTGCCAAATTGCATTATCTCTTATAGTTTCCTAGATATGGACTATCGATAATTTACACCTTAGGCTCTGCTTCTAACTTGGGCCCAAATTGTAAAATGGTCTTATCTATTGGCGATTTCGTCCCAATTCACATTCCAAGTGATATTCGGCATGCTAATTACATTGCCGGTTGCGAAATTGCATTATCTCTTATAGTTTCCGAGATATGGACTATCAATAATTTACACCTTAGGCTCTGCTTCTAACTTGGGTCCAAATTGTAAAATGGTCTTATATATTTCCGAAATTGGCGATTTCGTTCCAATTCACATTCCAAGTAATATTCGGCATGCTAATTACATTGCCGGTTGCCAAATTGCATTATCTCTTATAGTTCCCGAGATATGGACTATCGATAATTTACACCTTAGGCTCTGCTTCTAACTTGGGCCCAAATTGTAAAATGGTCTTATCTATTGGCGATTTCGTTCCAATTCACATTCCAAGTAATATTCGGCATGCTAATTACATTGCCGGTTGCCAAATTGCATTATCTCTTATAGTTTCCGAGATATGGACTATCGATAATTTACACCATAGGCTCTGCTTCTAACTTGGGCCCAAATTGTAAAATGGTCTTATCTATTGGCGATTTCGTTCCAATTCACAATCCAAGTAATATTCGGCATGCTAATTACATTGCCGGTTGCCAAATTGCATTATCTCTTATAGTTTCCGAGATATGGACTATCGATAATTTACACCATAGGCTCTGCTTCTAACTTGGGCCCAAATTGTAAAATGGTCTTATCTATTGGCGATTTCGTTCCAATTCACAATCCAAGTAATATTCGGCATGCTAATTACATTGCCGGTTGCCAAATTGCATTATCTCTTATAGTTTCCGAGATATGGACTATCGATAATTTACACCTTAGGCTCTGCTTCTAACTTGCTCCCAAATTGTAAAATGGTCTTATCTATTGGCGATTTCGTTCCAATTCACATTCCAAGTAATATTCGGCATGCTAATTACATTGCCGGTTGCCAAATTGTATTATCTCTTATAGTTTCCGAGATATGGACTATCGATAATTTACACCTTAGGCTCTGCTTCTAACTTGGGCCCAAATTGTAAAATGGTCTTACCTATTGGCGATTTCGTTCCAATTCACATTCCAAGTAATATTCGGCATGCTAATTACATTGCCGGTTGCCAAATTGCATTATCTCTTATAGTTTCCGAGATATGGACTATCGATAATTTACACCTTAGGCTCTGCTTCTAACTTGGGCCCAAATTGTAAAATGGTCTTATCTATTGGCGATTTCGTTCCAATTCACATTCCAAGTAATATTCGGCATGCTAATTACATTGCCGGTTGCCAAATTGCATTATCTCTTATAGTTTCCTAGATATGGACTATCGATAATTTACACCTTAGGCTCTGCTTCTAACTTGGGCCCAAATTGTAAAATGGTCTTATCTATTGGCGATTTCGTCCCAATTCACATTCCAAGTGATATTCGGCATGCTAATTACATTGCCGGTTGCGAAATTGCATTATCTCTTATAGTTTCCGAGATATGGACTATCAATAATTTACACCTTAGGCTCTGCTTCTAACTTGGGTCCAAATTGTAAAATGGTCTTATCTATTGGCGATTTCGTTCCAATTCACATTCCAAGTAATATTCGGCATGCTAATTACATTGCCGGTTGCCAAATTGCATTATCTCTTATAGTTCCCGAGATATGGACTATCGATAATTTACACCTTAGGCTCTGCTTCTAACTTGGGCCCAAATTGTAAAATGGTCTTATCTATTGGCGATTTCGTTCCAATTCACATTCCAAGTAATATTCGGCATGCTAATTACATTGCCGGTTGCCAAATTGCATTATCTCTTATAGTTTCCGAGATATGGACTATCGATAATTTACACCTTAGGCTCTGCTTCTAACTTGGGCCCAAATTGTAAAATGGTCTTATCTATTGGCGATTTCGTTCCAATTCACATTCCAAGTAATATTCGGCATGCTAATTACATTGCCGGTTGCCAAATTGCATTATCTCTTATAGTTTCCGAGATATGGACTATCGATAATTTACACCTTAGGCTCTGCTTCTAACTTGGGCCCAAATTGTAAAATGGTCTTATCTATTGGCCATTTCGTCCCAATTCACATTCCAAGTGATATTCGGCATGTTACTTACATTGCCGGTTGCGAAATTGCATTATCTCTTATAGTTTCTGAGATATGGACTATCAATAATTTACACCTTAGGCTCTGCTTCTAACTTGGGTCCAAATTGTAAAATGGTCTTATCTATTGGCGATTTCGTTCCAATTCACATTCCAAGAAATATTCGGCATGCTAATTACATTGCCGGTTGCCAAATTGCATTATCTCTTATAGTTTCCGAGATATGGACTATCGATAATTTACACCTTAGGCTCTGCTTCTAACTTGGGCCCAAATTGTAAAATGGTCTTACCTATTGGCGATTTCGTTCCAATTCACATTCCAAGTAATATTCGGCATGCTAATTACATTGCCGGTTGCCAAATTGCATTATCTCTTATAGTTTCCGAGATATGGACTATCGATAATTTACACCTTAGGCTCTGCTTCTAACTTGGGCCCAAATTGTAAAATGGTCTTATCTATTGGCGATTTCGTTCCAATTCACATTCCAAGTAATATTCGGCATGCTAATTACATTGCCGGTTGCCAAATTGCATTATCTCTTATAGTTTCCGAGATATGGACTATCGATAATTTACACCTTAGGCTCTGCTTCTAACTTGGGCCCAAATTGTAAAATGGTCTTATCTATTGGCGATTTCGTCCCAATTCACATTCCAAATGATATTCGGCATGCTAATTACATTGCCGGTTGCAAAATTGCATTATCTCTTATAGTTTCCGAGATATGGACTATCAATAATTTACACCTTAGGCTCTGCTTCTAACTTGGGTCCAAATTGTAAAATGGTCTTATCTATTGGCGATTTCGTTCCAATTCACATTCCAAGTAATATTCGGCATGCTAATTACATTGCCGGTTGCCTAATTGCATTATCTCTTTTAGTTTCCGAGATATGGACTATCGATAATTTACACCTTAGGCTCTGCTTCTAACTTGGGCCCAAATTGTAAAATGGTCTTATCTATTGGCGATTTCGTTCCAGTTCACATTCCAAGTAATATTTGGCATGCTAATTACATTGCCGGTTGCCAAATTGCATTATCTCTTATAGTTTCCGAGATATGGACTATCGATAATTTACACCTTAGGCTCTGCTTCTAACTTGGGCCCAAATTGTAAAATGGTCTTATCTATTGGCGATTTCGTTCCAATTCACATTCCAAGTAATATTCGGCATGCTAATTACATTGCCGGTTACCAAATTGCATTATCTCTTATAGTTTCCGAGATATGGACTATCGATAATTTACACCTTAGGCTCTGCTTCTAACTTGGGCCCAAATTGTAAAATGGTCTTATCTATTGGCGATTTCGTTCCAATTCACACTCCAAGTAATATTCGGCATGCTAATTACATTTCCGGTTGCGAAATTGCATTATCTCTTATAGTTTCCGAGATATGGACTATCGATAATTTACACCTTAGGCTCTGCTTCTAACTTGGGCCCAAATTGTAAAATGGTCTTATCTATTGGCGATTTCGTTCCAATTCACATTCCAAGTAATATTCGGCATGCTAATTACATTGCCGGTTGCCAAATTGCATTATCTCTTATAGTTTCCGAGATATAGACTATCGATAATTTACACCTTAGGCTCTGCTTCTAACTTGGGCCCAAATTGTAAAATGGTCTTATCTATTGGCGATTTCGTTCCAATTCACATTCCAAGTAATATTCGGCATGCTAATTACATTGCCGGTTGCCAAATTGCATTATCTCTTATAGTTTCCGAGATATGGACTATCGATAATTTACACCTTAGGCTCTGCTTCTAACTTGGGTCCAAATTGTAAAATGGTCTTATCTATTGGCGATTTCGTCCCAATTCACATTCCAAGTGATATTCGGCATGCTAATTACATTGCCGGTTGCGAAATTGCATTATCTCTTATAGTTTCCGAGATATGGACTATCAATAATTTACACCTTAGGCTCTGCTTCTAACTTGGGCCCAAATTGTAAAATGGTCTTATCTATTGGCGATTTCGTTCCAATTCACATTCCAAGTAATATTCGGCATGCTAATTACATTGCCGGTTGCCAAATTGCATTATCTCTTATAGTTTCCGAGATATGGACTATCGATAATTTACACCTTAGGCTCTGCTTCTAACTTGGGCCCAAATTGTAAAATGGTCTTATCTATTGGTGATTTCGTTCCAATTCACATTCCAAGTAATATTCGGCATGCTAATTACATTGCCGGTTGCCAAATTGCATTATCTCTTATAGTTTCCGAGATATGGACTATCGATAATTTACACCTTAGGCTCTGCTTCTAACTTGGGCCCAAATTGTAAAATGGTCTTATCTATTGGCGATTTCGTTCCAATTCACATTCCAAGTAATATTCGGCATGCTAATTACATTGCCGGTTGCCAAATTGCATTATCTCTTATAGTTTCCGAGATATGGACTATCGATAATTTACACCTTAGGCTCTGCTTCTAACTTGGGCCCAAATTGAAAATGGTCTTATCTATTGGCGATTTCGTTCCAATTCACATTCCAAGTAATATTCGGCATGCTAATTACATTGCCGGTTGCCAAATTGCATTATCTCTTATAGTTTCCGAGATATGGACTATCGATAATTTACACCTTAGGCTCTGCTTCTAACTTGGGCCCAAATTGTAAAATGGTCTTATCTATTGGCGATTTCGTTCCAATTCACATTCCAAGTAATATTCGGCATGCTAATTACATTGCCGGTTGCCAAATTGCATTATCTCTTATAGTTTCCGAGATATGGACTATCGATAATTTACACCTTAGGCTCTGCTTCTAACTTGGGCCCAAATTGTAAAATGGTCTTATCTATTGGCGATTTCGTTCCAATTCACATTCCAAGTAATATTCGGCATGCTAATTACATTGCCGGTTGCGAAATTGCATTATCTCTTATAGTTTCCGAGATATGGACTATCGATAATTTACACCTTAGGCTCTGCTTCTAACTTGGGCCCAAATTGTAAAATGGTCTTATCTATTGGCGATTTCGTTCCAATTCACATTCCAAGTAATATTCGGCATGCTAATTACATTGCCGGTTGCCAAATTGCATTATCTCTTATAGTTTCCGAGATATGGACTATCGATAATTTACACCTTAGGCTCTGCTTCTAACTTGGGCCCAAATTGTAAAATGGTCTTATCTATTGGCGATTTCGTTCCAATTCACGTTTCAAGTAATATTCGGCATGCTAATTACATTGCCGGTTGCCAAATTGCATTATCTCTTATAGTTTCCGAGATATGGACTATCGATAATTTACACCATAGGCTCTGCTTCTAACTTGGACCCAAATTGTAAAATGGTCTTATCTATTGGCGATTTCGTTCCAATTCACATTCCAAGTAATATTCGGCATGCTAATTACATTGCCGGTTGCCAAATTGCATTATCTCTTATAGTTTCCGAGATATGGACTATCGATAATTTACACCTTAGGCTCTGCTTCTAACTTGCTCCCAAATTGTAAAATGGTCTTATCTATTGGCGATTTCGTTCCAATTCACATTCCAAGTAATATTCGGCATGCTAATTACATTGCCGGTTGCCAAATTGCATTATCTCTTATAGTTTCCGAGATATGGACTATCGATAATTTACACCTTAGGCTCTGCTTCTAACTTGGGCCCAAATTGTAAAATGGTCTTATCTATTGGCGATTTCGTTCCAATTCACAGTCCAAGTAATATTCGGCATGCTAATTACATTGCCGGTTGCCAAATTGAATTATCTCTTATAGTTTCCGAGATATGGACTATCGATAATTTACACCTTAGGCTCTGCTTCTAACTTGGGCCCAAATTGTAAAATGGTCTTATCTATTGGCGATTTCGTTCCAATTCACATTCCAAGTAATATTGGGCATGCTAATTACAATGCCGGTTGCCAAATTGCATTATCTCTTATAGTTTCCGAGATATGGACTATCGATAATTTACACCATATGCTCTGCTTCTAACTTGGGCCCAAATTGTAAAATGGTCTTATCTATTGGCGATTTCGTTCCAATTCACATTCCAAGTAATATTCGGCATGCTAATTACATTGCCGGTTGCCAAATTGCATTATCTCTTATAGTTTCCGAGATATGGACTATCGATAATTTACACCTTAGGCTCTGCTTCTAACTTCGGCCCAAATTGTAAAATGGTCTTATCTATTGGCGATTTCGTTCCAATTCACATTCCAAGTAATATTTGGCATGCTAATTACATTGCCGGTTGCCAAATTGCATTATCTCTTATAGTTTCCGAGATATGGACTATCGATAATTTACACCTTAGGCTCTGCTTCTAACTTGGGCCCAAATTGTAAAATGGTCTTATCTATTGGCGATTTCGTTCCAATTCACATTCCAAGTAATATTCGGCATGTTAATTACATTGCCGGTTACCAAATTGCATTATCTCTTATAGTTTCCGAGATATGGACTATCGATAATTTACACCTTAGGCTCTGCTTCTAACTTGGGCCCAAATAGTAAAATGGTCTTATCTATTGGCGATTTCGTTCCAATTCACACTCCAAGTAATATTCGGCATGCTAATTACATTGCCGGTTGCGAAATTGCATTATCTCTTATAGTTTCCGAGATATGGACTATCGATAATTTACACCTTAGGCTCTGCTTCTAACTTGGGCCCAAATTGTAAAATGGTCTTATCTATTGGCGATTTCGTTCCAATTCACATTCCAAGTAATATTCGGCATGCTAATTACATTGCCGGTTGCCAAATTGCATTATCTCTTATAGTTTCCGAGATATAGACTATCGATAATTTACACCTTAGGCTCTGCTTCTAACTTGGGCCCAAATTGTAAAATGGTCTTATCTATTGGCGATTTCGTTCCAATTCACATTCCAAGTAATATTCGGCATGCTAATTACATTGCCGGTTGCCAAATTGCATTATCTCTTATAGTTTCCGAGATATGGACTATCGATAATTTACACCTTAGGCTCTGCTTCTAACTTGGGCCCAAATTGTAAAATGGTCTTATCTATTGGCGATTTCGTCCCAATTCACATTCCAAGTGATATTCGGCATGCTAATTACATTGCCGGTTGCGAAATTGCATTATCTCTTATAGTTTCCGAGATATGGACTATCAATAATTTACACCTTAGGCTCTGCTTCTAACTTGGGCCCAAATTGTAAAATGGTCTTATCTATTGGCGATTTCGTTCCAATTCTCATTCCAAGTAATATTCGGCATGCTAATTACATTGCCGGTTGCCAAATTGCATTATCTCTTATAGTTTCCGAGATATGGACTATCGATAATTTACACCTTAGGCTCTGCTTCTAACTTGGGCCCAAATTGTAAAATGGTCTTATCTATTGGCGATTTCGTCCCAATTCACATTCCAAGTGATATTCGGCATGCTAATTACATTGCCGGTTGCGAAATTGCATTATCTCTTATAGTTTCCGAGATATGGACTATCAATAATTTACACCTTAGGCTCTGCTTCTAACTTTGGCCCAAATTGTAAAATGGTCTTATCTATTAGCGATTTCGTTCCAATTCACATTCCAAGTAATATTCGGCATGCTAATTACATTGCCGGTTGCCAAATTGCATTATCTCTTATAGTTTCCGAGATATGGACTATCGATAATTTACACCTTAGGCTCTGCTTCTAACTTGGGCCCAAATTGTAAAATGGTCTTATCTATTGGCGATTTCGTTCCAATTCACATTCCAAGTAATATTCGGCATGCTAATTACATTGCCGGTTGCCAAATTGCATTATCTCTTATAGTTTCCGAGATATGGACTATCGATAATTTACACCTTAGGCTCTGCTTCCAACTTGGGCCCAAATTGTAAAATGGTCTTATCTATTGGCGATTTCGTTCCAATTCACATTCCAAGTAATATTCGGCATGCTAATTACATCGCCGGTTGCCAAATTGCATTATCTCTTATAGTTTCCGAGATATGGACTATCGATAATTTACACCTTAGGCTCTGCTTCTAACTTGGGCCCAAATTGAAAATGGTCTTATCTATTGGCGATTTCGTTCCAATTCACATTCCAAGTAATATTCGGCATGCTAATTATATTGCCGGTTGCCAAATTGCATTATCTCTTATAGTTTCCGAGATATGGACTATCGATAATTTACACCTTAGGCTCTGTTTCTAACTTGGGCCCAAATTGTAAAATGGTCTTATCTATTGGCGATTTCGTTCCAATTCACATTCCAAGTAATATTCGGCATGCTAATTACATTGCCGGTTGCCAAATTGCATTATCTCTTATAGTTTCCGAGATATGGACTATCGATAATTTACACCTTAGGCTCTGCTTCTAACTTGGGCCCAAATTGTAAAATGGTCTTATCTATTGGCGATTTCGTTCCAATTCACATTCCAAGTAATATTCGGCATGCTAATTACATTGCCGGTTGCCAAATTGCATTATCTCTTATAGTTTCCGAGATATGGACTATCGATAATTTACACCTTAGGCTCTGCTTCTAACTTGGGCCCAAATTGTAAAATGGTCTTATCTATTGGCGATTTCGTTCCAATTCACATTCCAAGTAATATTCGGCATGCTAATTACATTGCCGGTTGCCAAATTGCATTATCTCTTATAGTTTCCGAGATATGGACTATCGATAATTTACACCTTAGGCTCTGCTTCTAACTTGGGCCCAAATTGAAAATGGTCTTATCTATTGGCGATTTCGTTCCAATTCACATTCCAAGTAATATTCGGCATGCTAATTACATTGCCGGTTGCCAAATTGCATTATCTCTTATAGTTTCCGAGATATGGACTATCGATAATTTACAAATTAGGCTCTGCTTCTAACTTGGGCCCAAATTGTAAAATGGTCTTATCTATTGGCGATTTCGTTCCAATTCACATTCCAAGTAATATTCGGCATGCTAATTACATTGCCGGTTGCCAAATTGCATTATCTCTTATAGTTTCCGAGATATGGACTATCGATAATTTACACCTTAGGCTCTGCTTCTAACTTGGGCCCAAATTGTAAAATGGTCTTATCTATTGGCGATTTCGTTCCAATTCACATTCCAAGTAATATTCGGCATGCTAATTACATTGCCGGTTGCGAAATTGCATTATCTCTTATAGTTTCCGAGATATGGACTATCGATAATTTACACCTTAGGCTCTGCTTCTAACTTGGGCCCAAATTGTAAAATGGTCTTATCTATTGGCGATTTCGTTCCAATTCACATTCCAAGTAATATTCGGCATGCTAATTACATTGCCGGTTGCCAAATTGCATTATCTCTTATAGTTTCCGAGATATGGACTATCGATAATTTACACCTTAGGCTCTGCTTCTAACTTGGGCCCAAATTGTAAAATGGTCTTATCTATTGGCGATTTCGTTCCAATTCACATTTCAAGTAATATTCGGCATGCTAATTACATTGCCGGTTGCCAAATTGCATTATCTCTTATAGTTTCCGAGATATGGACTATCGATAATTTACACCATAGGCTCTGCTTCTAACTTGGGCCCAAATTGTAAAATGGTCTTATCTATTGGCGATTTCGTTCCAATTCACATTCCATGTAATATTCGGCATGCTAATTACATTGCCGGTTGCCAAATTGCATTATCTCTTATAGTTTCCGAGATATGGACTATCGATAATTTACACCTTTGGCTCTGCTTCTAACTTGCTCCCAAATTGTAAAATGGTCTTATCTATTGGCGATTTCGTTCCAATTCACATTCCAAGTAATATTCGGCATGCTAATTACATTGCCGGTTGCCAAATTGCATTATCTCTTATAGTTTCCGAGATATGGACTATCGATAATTTACACCTTAGGCTCTGCTTCTAACTTGGGCCCAAATTGTAAAATGGTCTTATCTATTGGCGATTTCGTTCCAATTCACATTCCAAGTAATATTCGGCATGCTAATTACATTGCCGGTTGCCAAATTGAATTATCTCTTATAGTTTCCGAGATATGGACTATCGATAATTTACACCTTAGGCTCTGCTTCTAACTTGGGCCCAAATTGTAAAATGGTCTTATCTATTGGCGATTTCGTTCCAATTCACATTCCAAGTAATATTGGGCATGCTAATTACATTGCCGGTTGCCAAATTGCATTATCTCTTATAGTTTCCGAGATATGGACTATCGATAATTTACACCATATGCTCTGCTTCTAACTTGGGCCCAAATTGTAAAATGGTCTTATCTATTGGCGATTTCGTTCCAATTCACATTCCAAGTAATATTCGGCATGCTAATTACATTGCCGGTTGCCAAATTGCATTATCTTTTATAGTTTCCGAGATATGGACTATCGATAATTTACACCTCAGGCTCTGCTTCTAACTTGCTCCCAAATTGTAAAATGGTCTTATCTATTGGCGATTTCGTTCCAATTCACATTCCAAGTAATATTCGGCATGCTAATTACATTGCCGGTTGCCAAATTGCATTATCTCTTATGGTTTCCGAGATATGGACTATCGATAATTTACACCTTAGGCTCTGCTTCTAACTTGGGCCCAAATTGTAAAATGGTCTTACCTATTGGCGATTTCGTTCCAATTCACATTCCAAGTGATATTCGGCATGCTAATTACATTGCCGGTTGCCAAAATGCATTATCTCTTATAGTTTCCGAGATATGGACTATCGATAATTTACACCTTAGGCTCTGCTTCTAACTTGGGAACAAATTGTAAAATGGTCTTATCTATTGGCGATTTCGTTCCAATTCACATTCCAAGTAATATTCGGCATGCTAATTACATTGCCGGTTGCCACATTCCAAGTAATATTCGGCATGCTAATTACATTGCCGGTTGCCAAATTGAATTATCTCTTATAGTTTCCGAGATATGGACTATCGATAATTTACACCTTAGGCTCTGTTTCTAACTTGGGCCCAAATTGTAAAATGGTCTTATCTATTGGCGATTTCGTTCCAATTCACATTCCAAGTAATATTGGGCATGCTAATTACATTGCCGGTTGCCAAATTGCATTATCTCTTATAGTTTCCGAGATATGGACTATCGATAATTTACACCATATGCTCTGCTTCTAACTTGGGCCCAAATTGTAAAATGGTCTTATCTATTGGCGATTTCGTTCCAATTCACATTCCAAGAAATATTCGGCATGCTAATTACATTGCCGGTTGCCAAATTGCATTATCTTTTATAGTTTCCGAGATATGGACTATCGATAATTTACACCTCAGGCTCTGCTTCTAACTTGCTCCCAAATTGTAAAATGGTCTTATCTATTGGCGATTTCGTTCCAATTCACATTCCAAGTAATATTCGGCATGCTAATTACATTGCCGGTTGCCAAATTGCATTATCTCTTATGGTTTCCGAGATATGGACTATCGATAATTTACACCTTAGGCTCTGCTTCTAACTTGGGCCCAAATTGTAAAATGGTCTTACCTATTGGCGATTTCGTTCCAATTCACATTCCAAGTGATATTCGGCATGCTAATTACATTGCCGGTTGCCAAAATGCATTATCTCTTATAGTTTCCGAGATATGGACTATCGATAATTTACACCTTAGGCTCTGCTTCTAACTTGGGAACAAATTGTAAAATGGTCTTATCTATTGGCGATTTCGTTCCAATTCACATTCCAAGTAATATTCTGCATGCTAATTACATTGCCGGTTGCCACATTCCAAGTAATATTCGGCATGCTAATTACATTGCCGGTTGCCAAATTGAATTATCTCTTATAGTTTCCGAGATATGGACTATCGATAATTTACACCTTAGGCTCTGCTTCTAACTTGGGCCCAAATTGTAAAATGGTCTTATCTATTGGCGATTTCGTTCCAATTCACATTCCAAGTAATATTGGGCATGCTAATTACATTGCCGGTTGCCAAATTGCATTATCTCTTATAGTTTCCGAGATATGGACTATCGATAATTTACACCATATGCTCTGCTTCTAACTTGGGCCCAAATTGTAAAATGGTCTTATCTATTGGCGATTTCGTTCCAATTCACATTCCAAGAAATATTCGGCATGCTAATTACATTGCCGGTTGCCAAATTGCATTATCTTTTATAGTTTCCGAGATATGGACTATCGATAATTTACACCTCAGGCTCTGCTTCTAACTTGCTCCCAAATTGTAAAATGGTCTTATCTGTTGGCGATTTCGTTCCAATTCACATTCCAAGTAATATTCGGCATGCTAATTACATTGCCGGTTGCCAAATTGCATTATCTCTTATGGTTTCCGAGATATGGACTATCGATAATTTACACCTTAGGCTCTGCTTCTAACTTGGGCCCAAATTGTAAAATGGTCTTACCTATTGGCGATTTCGTTCCAATTCACATTCCAAGTGATATTCGGCATGCTAATTACATTGCCGGTTGCCAAAATGCATTATCTCTTATAGTTTCCGAGATATGGACTATCGATAATTTACACCTTAGGCTCTGCTTCTAACTTGGGAACAAATTGTAAAATGGTCTTATCTATTGGCGATTTCGTTCCAATTCACATTCCAAGTAATATTCTGCATGCTAATTACATTGCCGGTTGCCACATTCCAAGTAATATTCGGCATGCTAATTACATTGCCGGTTGCCAAATTGAATTATCTCTTATAGTTTCCGAGATATGGACTATCGATAATTTACACCTTAGGCTCTGCTTCTAACTTGGGCCCAAATTGTAAAATGGTCTTATCTATTGGCGATTTCGTTCCAATTCACATTCCAAGTAATATTGGGCATGCTAATTACATTGCCGGTTGCCAAATTGCATTATCTCTTATAGTTTCCGAGATATGGACTATCGATAATTTACACCATATGCTCTGCTTCTAACTTGGGCCCAAATTGTAAAATGGTCTTATCTATTGGCGATTTCGTTCCAATTCACATTCCAAGAAATATTCGGCATGCTAATTACATTGCCGGTTGCCAAATTGCATTATCTTTTATAGTTTCCGAGATATGGACTATCGATAATTTACACCTCAGGCTCTGCTTCTAACTTGCTCCCAAATTGTAAAATGGTCTTATCTATTGGCGATTTCGTTCCAATTCACATTCCAAGTAATATTCGGCATGCTAATTACATTGCCGGTTGCCAAATTGCATTATCTCTTATGGTTTCCGAGATATGGACTATCGATAATTTACACCTTAGGCTCTGCTTCTAACTTGGGCCCAAATTGTAAAATGGTCTTACCTATTGGCGATTTCGTTCCAATTCACATTCCAAGTGATATTCGGCATGCTAATTACATTGCCGGTTGCCAAAATGCATTATCTCTTATAGTTTCCGAGATATGGACTATCGATAATTTACACCTTAGGCTCTGCTTCTAACTTGGGAACAAATTGTAAAATGGTCTTATCTATTGGCGATTTCGTTCCAATTCACATTCCAAGTAATATTCTGCATGCTAATTACATTGCCGGTTGCCACATTCCAAGTAATATTCGGCATGCTAATTACATTGCCGGTTGCCAAATTGAATTATCTCTTATAGTTTCCGAGATATGGACTATCGATAATTTACACCTTAGGCTCTGCTTCTAACTTGGGCCCAAATTGTAAAATGGTCTTATCTATTGGCGATTTCGTTCCAATTCACATTCCAAGTAATATTGGGCATGCTAATTACATTGCCGGTTGCCAAATTGCATTATCTCTTATAGTTTCCGAGATATGGACTATCGATAATTTACACCTTAGGCTCTGCTTCTAACTTGGGCCCAAATTGTAAAATGGTCTTATCTATTGGCGATTTCGTTCCAATTCACATTTCAAGTAATATTCGGCATGCTAATTACATTGCCGGTTGCCAAATTGCATTATCTCTTATAGTTTCCGAGATATGGACTATCGATAATTTACACCATAGGCTCTGCTTCTAACTTGGGCCCAAATTGTAAAATGGTCTTATCTATTGGCGATTTCGTTCCAATTCACATTCCAAGTAATATTCGGCATGCTAATTACATTGCCGGTTGCCAAATTGCATTATCTCTTATAGTTTCCGAGATATGGACTATCGATAATTTACACCTTAGGCTCTGCTTCTAACTTGGGCCCAAATTGTAAAATGGTCTTATCTATTGGCGATTTCGTTCCAATTCACATTCCAAGTAATATTCGGCATGCTAATTACATTGCCGGTTGCCAAATTGCATTATCTCTTATAGTTTCCGAGATATGGACTATCGATAATTTACACCTTAGGCTCTGCTTCTAAATTTCCAAGTAATATTCCAAGTAATATTCGGCATGCTAATTACATTGCCGGTTGCCAAATTGCATTATCTCTTATAGTTTCCGAGATATGGACTATCGATAATTTACACCTTAGGCTCTGCTTCTAACTTGGGCCCAAATTGTAAAATGGTCTTATCTATTGGCGATTTCGTTCCAATTCACATTCCAAGTAATATTGGGCATGCTAATTACATTGCCGGTTGCCAAATTGCATTATCTCTTATAGTTTCCGAGATATGGACTATCGATAATTTACACCATATGCTCTGCTTCTAACTTGGGCCCAAATTGTAAAATGGTCTTATCTATTGGCGATTTCGTTCCAATTCACATTCCAAGAAATATTCGGCATGCTAATTACATTGCCGGTTGCCAAATTGCATTATCTTTTATAGTTTCCGAGATATGGACTATCGATAATTTACACCTCAGGCTCTGCTTCTAACTTGCTCCCAAATTGTAAAATGGTCTTATCTATTGGCGATTTCGTTCCAATTCACATTCCAAGTAATATTCGGCATGCTAATTACATTGCCGGTTGCCAAATTGCATTATCTCTTATGGTTTCCGAGATATGGACTATCGATAATTTACACCTTAGGCTCTGCTTCTAACTTGGGCCCAAATTGTAAAATGGTCTTATCTATTGGCGATTTCGTTCCAATTCACATTCCAAGTAATATTCGGCATGCTAATTACATTGCCGGTTGCCAAATTGCATTATCTCTTATAGTTTCCGAGATATGGACTATCGATAATTTACACCTTAGGCTCTGCTTCTAACTTGGGCCCAAATTGTAAAATGGTCTTATCTATTGGCGATTTCGTTCCAATTCACATTCCAAGTAATATTGGGCATGCTAATTACATTGCCGGTTGCCAAATTGCATTATCTCTTATAGTTTCCGAGATATGGACTATCGATAATTTACACCATATGCTCTGCTTCTAACTTGGGCCCAAATTGTAAAATGGTCTTACCTATTGGCGATTTCGTTCCAATTCACATTCCAAGTGATATTCGGCATGCTAATTACATTGCCGGTTGCCAAAATGCATTATCTCTTATAGTTTCCGAGATATGGACTATCGATAATTTACACCTTAGGCTCTGCTTCTAACTTGGGAACAAATTGTAAAATGGTCTTATCTATTGGCGATTTCGTTCCAATTCACAATCCAAGTAATATTCTGCATGCTAATTACATTGCCGGTTGCCAAATTGCATTATCTCTTATAGTTTCCGAGATATGGACTATCGATAATTTACACCTTAGGCTCTGCTTCTAACTTGGGCCCAAATTGTAAAATGGTCTTATCTATTGGCGATTTCGTTCCAATTCACATTTCAAGTAATATTCGGCATGCTAATTACATTGCCGGTTGCCAAATTGCATTATCTCTTATAGTTTCCGAGATATGGACTATCGATAATTTACACCATAGGCTCTGCTTCTAACTTGGGCCCAAATTGTAAAATGGTCTTATCTATTGGCGATTTCGTTCCAATTCACATTCCAAGTAATATTCGGCATGCTAATTACATTGCCGGTTGCCAAATTGCATTATCTCTTATAGTTTCCGAGATATGGACTATCGATAATTTACACCTTAGGCTCTGCTTCTAACTTGGGCCCAAATTGTAAAATGGTCTTATCTATTGGCGATTTCGTTCCAATTCACATTCCAAGTAATATTCGGCATGCTAATTACATTGCCGGTTGCCAAATTGCATTATCTCTTATAGTTTCCGAGATATGGACTATCGATAATTTACACCTTAGGCTCTGCTTCTAACTTTCCAAGTAATATTCCAAGTAATATTCGGCATGCTAATTACATTGCCGGTTGCCAAATTGCATTATCTCTTATAGTTTCCGAGATATGGACTATCGATAATTTACACCTTAGGCTCTGCTTCTAACTTGGGCCCAAATTGTAAAATGGTCTTATCTATTGGCGATTTCGTTCCAATTCACATTCCAAGTAATATTGGGCATGCTAATTACATTGCCGGTTGCCAAATTGCATTATCTCTTATAGTTTCCGAGATATGGACTATCGATAATTTACACCATATGCTCTGCTTCTAACTTGGGCCCAAATTGTAAAATGGTCTTATCTATTGGCGATTTCGTTCCAATTCACATTCCAAGAAATATTCGGCATGCTAATTACATTGCCGGTTGCCAAATTGCATTATCTTTTATAGTTTCCGAGATATGGACTATCGATAATTTACACCTCAGGCTCTGCTTCTAACTTGCTCCCAAATTGTAAAATGGTCTTATCTATTGGCGATTTCGTTCCAATTCACATTCCAAGTAATATTCGGCATGCTAATTACATTGCCGGTTGCCAAATTGCATTATCTTTTATAGTTTCCGAGATATGGACTATCGATAATTTACACCTCAGGCTCTGCTTCTAACTTGCTCCCAAATTGTAAAATGGTCTTATCTATTGGCGATTTCGTTCCAATTCACATTCCAAGTAATATTCGGCATGCTAATTACATTGCCGGTTGCCAAATTGCATTATCTCTTATGGTTTCCGAGATATGGACTATCGATAATTTAC
The DNA here is from genome assembly GCF_030347505.1 of Rhynchophorus ferrugineus. Lineage (NCBI taxonomy): Eukaryota > Metazoa > Arthropoda > Insecta > Coleoptera > Curculionidae > Rhynchophorus > Rhynchophorus ferrugineus. Next base: position 62,239 of record NW_027472831.1, read on the forward strand.
ACCTTAGGCTCTGCTTCTAACTTGGGCCCAAATTGTAAAATGGTCTTACCTATTGGCGATTTCGTTCCAATTCACATTCCAAGTGATATTCGGCATGCTAATTACATTGCCGGTTGCCAAAATGCATTATCTCTTATAGTTTCCGAGATATGGACTATCGATAATTTACACCTTAGGCTCTGCTTCTAACTTGGGAACAAATTGTAAAATGGTCTTATCTATTGGCGATTTCGTTCCAATTCACATTCCAAGTAATATTCTGCATGCTAATTACATTGCCGGTTGCCACATTCCAAGTAATATTCGGCATGCTAATTACATTGCCGGTTGCCAAATTGAATTATCTCTTATAGTTTCCGAGATATGGACTATCGATAATTTACACCTTAGGCTCTGCTTCTAACTTGGGCCCAAATTGTAAAATGGTCTTATCTATTGGCGATTTCGTTCCAATTCACATTCCAAGTAATATTGGGCATGCTAATTACATTGCCGGTTGCCAAATTGCATTATCTCTTATAGTTTCCGAGATATGGACTATCGATAATTTACACCATATGCTCTGCTTCTAACTTGGGCCCAAATTGTAAAATGGTCTTATCTATTGGCGATTTCGTTCCAATTCACATTCCAAGAAATATTCGGCATGCTAATTACATTGCCGGTTGCCAAATTGCATTATCTTTTATAGTTTCCGAGATATGGACTATCGATAATTTACACCTCAGGCTCTGCTTCTAACTTGCTCCCAAATTGTAAAATGGTCTTATCTATTGGCGATTTCGTTCCAATTCACATTCCAAGTAATATTCGGCATGCTAATTACATTGCCGGTTGCCAAATTGCATTATCTCTTATGGGTTCCGAGATATGGACTATCGATAATTTACACCTTAGGCTCTGCTTCTAACTTGGGCCCAAATTGTAAAATGGTCTTACCTATTGGCGATTTCGTTCCAATTCACATTCCAAGTGATATTCGGCATGCTAATTACATTGCCGGTTGCCAAAATGCATTATCTCTTATAGTTTCCGAGATATGGACTATCGATAATTTACACCTTAGGCTCTGCTTCTAACTTGGGAACAAATTGTAAAATGGTCTTATCTATTGGCGATTTCGTTCCAATTCACATTCCAAGTAATATTCGGCATGCTAATTACATTGCCGGTTGCCACATTCCAAGTAATATTCGGCATGCTAATTACATTGCCGGTTGCCAAATTGAATTATCTCTTATAGTTTCCGAGATATGGACTATCGATAATTTACACCTTAGGCTCTGCTTCTAACTTGGGCCCAAATTGTAAAATGGTCTTATCTATTGGCGATTTCGTTCCAATTCACATTCCAAGTAATATTGGGCATGCTAATTACATTGCCGGTTGCCAAATTGCATTATCTCTTATAGTTTCCGAGATATGGACTATCGATAATTTACACCTTAGGCTCTGCTTCTAACTTGGGCCCAAATTGTAAAATGGTCTTATCTATTGGCGATTTCGTTCCAATTCACATTTCAAGTAATATTCGGCATGCTAATTACATTGCCGGTTGCCAAATTGCATTATCTCTTATAGTTTCCGAGATATGGACTATCGATAATTTACACCATAGGCTCTGCTTCTAACTTGGGCCCAAATTGTAAAATGGTCTTATCTATTGGCGATTTCGTTCCAATTCACATTCCAAGTAATATTCGGCATGCTAATTACATTGCCGGTTGCCAAATTGCATTATCTCTTATAGTTTCCGAGATATGGACTATCGATAATTTACACCTTAGGCTCTGCTTCTAACTTGGGCCCAAATTGTAAAATGGTCTTATCTATTGGCGATTTCGTTCCAATTCACATTCCAAGTAATATTCGGCATGCTAATTACATTGCCGTTTGCCAAATTGCATTATCTCTTATAGTTTCCGAGATATGGACTATCAATAATTTACACCTTAGGCTCTGCTTCTAAATTTCCAAGTAATATTCCAAGTAATATTCGGGATGCTAATTACATCGCCGGTTGCCAAATTGCATTATCTCTTATAGTTTCCGAGATATGGACTATCGATAATTTACACCTTAGGCTCTGCTTCTAACTTGGGCCCAAATTGTAAAATGGTCTTATCTATTGGCGATTTCGTTCCAATTCACATTCCAAGTAATATTGGGCATGCTAATTACATTGCCGGTTGCCAAATTGCATTATCTCTTATAGTTTCCGAGATATGGACTATCGATAATTTACACCATATGCTCTGCTTCTAACTTGGGCCCAAATTGTAAAATGGTCTTATCTATTGGCGATTTCGTTCCAATTCACATTCCAAGAAATATTCGGCATGCTAATTACATTGCCGGTTGCCAAATTGCATTATCTTTTATAGTTTCCGAGATATGGACTATCGATAATTTACACCTCAGGCTCTGCTTCTAACTTGCTCCCAAATTGTAAAATGGTCTTATCTATTGGCGATTTCGTTCCAATTCACATTCCAAGTAATATTCGGCATGCTAATTACATTGCCGGTTGCCAAATTGCATTATCTCTTATGGTTTCCGAGATATGGACTATCGATAATTTACACCTTAGGCTCTGCTTCTAACTTGGGCCCAAATTGTAAAATGGTCTTACCTATTGGCGATTTCGTTCCAATTCACATTCCAAGTGATATTCGGCATGCTAATTACATTGCCGGTTGCCAAAATGCATTATCTCTTATAGTTTCCGAGATATGGACTATCGATAATTTACACCTTAGGCTCTGCTTCTAACTTGGGAACAAATTGTAAAATGGTCTTATCTATTGGCGATTTCGTTCCAATTCACATTCCAAGTAATATTCTGCATGCTAATTACATTGCCGGTTGCCAAATTGCATTATCTCTTATAGTTTCCGAGATATGGACTATCGATAATTTACACCTTAGGCTCTGCTTCTAACTTGGGCCCAAATTGTAAAATGGTCTTATCTATTGGCGATTTCGTTCCAATTCACATTTCAAGTAATATTCGGCATGCTAATTACATTGCCGGTTGCCAAATTGCATTATCTCTTATAGTTTCCGAGATATGGACTATCGATAATTTACACCATAGGCTCTGCTTCTAACTTGGGCCCAAATTGTAAAATGGTCTTATCTATTGGCGATTTCGTTCCAATTCACATTCCAAGTAATATTCGGCATGCTAATTACATTGCCGGTTGCCAAATTGCATTATCTCTTATAGTTTCCGAGATATGGACTATCGATAATTTACACCTTAGGCTCTGCTTCTAACTTGGGCCCAAATTGTAAAATGGTCTTATCTATTGGCGATTTCGTTCCAATTCACATTCCAAGTAATATTGGGCATGCTAATTACATTGCCGGTTGCCAAATTGCATTATCTCTTATAGTTTCCGAGATATGGACTATCGATAATTTACACCATATGCTCTGCTTCTAACTTGGGCCCAAATTGTAAAATGGTCTTATCTATTGGCGATTTCGTTCCAATTCACATTCCAAGAAATATTCGGCATGCTAATTACATTGCCGGTTGCCAAATTGCATTATCTTTTATAGTTTCCGAGATATGGACTATCGATAATTTACACCTCAGGCTCTGCTTCTAACTTGCTCCCAAATTGTAAAATGGTCTTATCTATTGGCGATTTCGTTCCAATTCACATTCCAAGTAATATTCGGCATGCTAATTACATTGCCGGTTGCCAAATTGCATTATCTCTTATGGTTTCCGAGATATGGACTATCGATAATTTACACCTTAGGCTCTGCTTCTAACTTGGGCCCAAATTGTAAAATGGTCTTACCTATTGGCGATTTCGTTCCAATTCACATTCCAAGTGATATTCGGCATGCTAATTACATTGCCGGTTGCCAAAATGCATTATCTCTTATAGTTTCCGAGATATGGACTATCGATAATTTACACCTTAGGCTCTGCTTCTAACTTGCTCCCAAATTGTAAAATGGTCTTACCTATTGGCGATTTCGTTCCAATTCACATTCCAAGTGATATTCGGCATGCTAATTACATTGCCGGTTGCCAAAATGCATTATCTCTTATAGTTTCCGAGATATGGACTATCGATAATTTACACCTTAGGCTCTGCTTCTAACTTGCTCCCAAATTGTAAAATGGTCTTATCTATTGGCGATTTCGTTCCAATTCACATTCCAAGTAATATTCGGCATGCTAATTACATTGCCGGTTGCCAAATTGAATTATCTCTTATAGTTTCCGAGATATTAACTATCGTTAATTTACACCTAAGGCTCTGCTTCTAACTTGGGCCCAAATTGTAAAATGGCCTTATCTATTGGCGATTTCGTTCCAATTCACATTCCAAGTAATATTCGGCATGCTAATTACATTGCCGGTTGCCAAATTGCATTATCTCTTATAGTTTCCGAGATATGGACTATCGATAATTTACACCTTAGGCTCTGCTTCTAACTTGGGCCCAAATTGTAAAATGGTCTTATCTATTGGCGATTTCGTTCCAATTCACATTCGAAGTAATATTCGGCATGCTAATTACATTGCCGGTTGCCAAATTGAATTATCTCTTATAGTTTCCGAGATATGGACTATCGATAATTTACACCTTAGGCTCTGCTTCTAACTTGGGCCCAAATTGTAAAATGGTCTTACCTATTGGCGATTTCGTTCCAATTCACATTCCAAGTAATATTCGGCATGCTAATTACATTGCCGGTTGCCAAATTGCATTATCTCTTATAGTTTCCGAGATATGGACTATCGATAATTTACACCTTAGGCTCTGCTTCTAATTTGGGCCCAAATTGTAAAATGGTCTTATCTATTGGCGATTTCGTTCCAATTCACATTCCAAATAATATTCGGCATGCTAATTACATTGCCGGTTGCCAAATTGCATTATCTCTTATAGTTTCCGAGATATGGACTATCGATAATTTACACCTTAGGCTCTGCTTCTAACTTGGGCCCAAATTGTAAAATGGTCTTATCTATTGGCGATTTCGTCCCAATTCACATTCCAAGTGATATTCGGCATGCTAATTACATTGCCGGTTGCGAAATTGCATTATCTCTTATAGTTTCCGAGATATGGACTATCAATAATTTACACCTTAGGCTCAGCTTCTAACTTGGGCTCAAATTGTAAAATGGTCTTATCTATTGGCGATTTCGTTCCAATTCACATTCCAAGTAATATTCGGCATGCTAATTACATTGCCGGTTGCCAAATTGCATTATCTCTTATAGTTTCCGAGATATGGACTATCGATAATTTACACCTTAAGCTCTGCTTCTAACTTGGGCCCAAATTGTAAAATGGTCTTATCTATTGTCGATTTCGTTCCAATTCACATTCCAAATAATATTCGGCATGCTAATTACATTGCCGGTTGCCAAATTGCATTATCTCTTATAGTTTCCGAGATATGGACTATCGATAATTTACACCTTAGGCTCTGCTTCTAACTTGGGCCCAAATTGTAAAATGGTTTATCTATTGGCGATTTCGTTCCAATTCACATTCCAAGTAATATTCGGCATGCTAATTACATTGCCGGTTGCCAAATTGAATTATCTCTTATAGTTTCCGAGATATGGACTATCGATAATTTACACCTTAGGCTCTGCTTCTAACTTGGGCCCAAATTGTAAAATGGTCTTATCTATTGGCTATTTCGTCCCAATTCACATTCCAAGTGATATTCGGCATGCTAATTACATTGCCGGTTGCGAAATTGCATTATTTCTTATAGTTTCCGAGATATGGACTATCGATAATTTACACCTTAGGCTCTGCTTCTAACTTGGGCCCAAATTGTAAAATGGTCTTATCTATTGGCGATTTCGTTCCAATTCACATTCCAAGTAATATTCGGCATGCTAATTACATTGCCGGTTGCCAAATTGCATTATCTCTTATAGTTTCCGAGATATGGACTATCGATAATTTACACCTTAGGCTCTGCTTCTAACTTGGGCGCAAATTGTAAAATGGTCTTATCTATTGGCGATTTCGTTCCAATTCAAATTCCAAGTAATATTCGGCATCCTAATTACATTGCCGGTTGCCAAATTGCATTATCTCTTATAGTTTCCGAGATATGGACTATCGATAATTTACACCTTAGGCTCTGCTTCTAACTTGGGCCCAAATTGTAAAATGGTCTTATCTATTGGCGATTTCGTCCCAATTCACATTCCAAATGATATTCGGCATGCTAATTACATTGCCGGTTGCGAAATTGCATTATCTCTTATAGTTTCCGAGATATGGACTATCAATAATTTACACCTTAGGCTCTGCTTCTAACTTGGGTCCAAATTGTAAAATGGTCTTATCTATTGGCGATTTCGTTCCAATTCACATTCCAAGTAATATTCGGCATGCTAATTACATTGCCGGTTGCCAAATTGCATTATCTCTTATAGTTTCCGAGATATGGACTATCGATAATTTACACCTTAGGCTCTGCTTCTAACTTGGGCCCAAATTGTAAAATGGTCTTATCTATTGGCGATTTCGTTCCAATTCACATTCCAAGTAATATTCGGCATGCTAATTACATTGCCGGTTGCCAAATTGCATTATCTCTTATAGTTTCCGAGATATGGACTATCGATAATTTACACCTTAGGCTCTGCTTCTAACTTGGGCCCAAATTGTAAAATGGTCTTATCTATTGGCGATTTCGTTCCAATTCACATTCCAAGTAATATTCGGCATGCTAATTACATTGCCGGTTGCCAAATTGCATTATCTCTTATAGTTTCCGAGATATGGACTATCGATAATTTACACCTTAGGCTCTGCTTCTAACTTGGGCCCAAATTGTAAAATGGTCTTATCTATTGGCGATTTCGTTCCAATTCACATTCCAAGAAATATTCGGCATGCTAATTACATTGCCGGTTGCCAAATTGCATTATCTCTTATAGTTTCCGAGATATGGACTATCGATAATTTACACCTTAGGCTCTGCTTCTAACTTGGGCCCAAATTGTAAAATGGTCTTATCTATTGGCGATTTCGTTCCAATTCACATTCCAAGTAATATTCGGCATGCTAATTACATTGCCGGTTGCGAAATTGCATTATCTCTTATAGTTTCCGAGATATGGACTATCGATAATTTACACCTTAGGCTCTGCTTCTAACTTGGGCCCAAATTGTAAAATGGTCTTATCTGTTGGCGATTTCGTTCCAATTCACATTCCAAGTAATATTCGGCATGCTAATTACATTGCCGGTTGCCAAATTGCATTATCTCTTATAGTTTCCGAGATATGGACTATCGATAATTTACACCTTAGGCTCTGCTTCTAACTTGGGCCCAAATTGTAAAATGGTCTTATCTATTGGCGATTTCGTCCCAATTCACATTCCAAGTGATATTCGGCATGCTAATTACATTGCCGGTTGCGAAATTGCATTATTTCTTATAGTTTCCGAGATATGGACTATCGATAATTTACACCTTAGGCTCTGCTTCTAACTTGGGCCCAAATTGTAAAATGGTCTTATCTATTGGCGATTTCGTTCCAATTCATATTCCAAGTAATATTCGGCATGCTAATTACATTGCCGGTTGCCAAATTGCATTATCTCTTATAGTTTCCGAGATATGGACTATCGATAATTTACACCTTAGGCTCTGCTTCTAACTTGGGCGCAAATTGTAAAATGGTCTTATCTATTGGCGATTTCGTTCCAATTCACATTCCAAGTAATATTCGGCATCCTAATTACATTGCCGGTTGCCAAATTGCATTATCTCTTATAGTTTCCGAGATATGGACTATCGATAATTTACACCTTAGGCTCTGCTTCTAACTTGGGCCCAAATTGTAAAATGGTCTTATCTATTGGCGATTTCGTCCCAATTCACATTCCAAATGATATTCGGCATGCTAATTACATTGCCGGTTGCGAAATTGCATTATCTCTTATAGTTTCCGAGATATGGACTATCAATAATTTGCACCTTAGGCTCTGCTTCTAACTTGGGTCCAAATTGTAAAATGGTCTTATCTATTGGCGATTTCGTTCCAATTCACATTCCAAGTAATATTCGGCATGCTAATTACATTGCCGGTTGCCAAATTGCATTATCTCTTATAGTTCCCGAGATATGGACTATCGATAATTTACACCTTAGGCTCTGCTTCTAACTTGGGCCCAAATTGTAAAATGGTCTTATCTATTGGCGATTTCGTTCCAATTCACATTCCAAGTAATATTCGGCATGCTAATTACATTGCCGGTTGCCAAATTGCATTATCTCTTATAGTTTCCGAGATATGGACTATCGATAATTTACACCTTAGGCTCTGCTTCTAACTTGGGCCCAAATTGTAAAATGGTCTTATCTATTGGCGATTTCGTTCCAATTCACATTCCAAGTAATATTCGGCATGCTAATTACATTGCCGGTTGCCAAATTGCATTATCTCTTATAGTTTCCGAGATATGGACTATCGATAATTTACACCTTAGGCTCTGCTTCTAACTTGGGCCCAAATTGTAAAATGGTCTTATCTATTGGCGATTTCGTTCCAATTCACATTCCAAGAAATATTCGGCATGCTAATTACATTGCCGGTTGCCAAATTGCATTATCCCTTATAGTTTCCGAGATATGGACTATCGATAATTTACACCTTAGGCTCTGCTTCTAACTTGGGCCCAAATTGTAAAATGGTCTTATCTATTGGCGATTTCGTTCCAATTCACATTCCAAGTAATATTCGGCATGCTAATTACATTGCCGGTTGCCAAATTGCATTATCTCTTATAGTTTCCGAGATATGGACTATCGATAATTTACACCTTAGGCTCTGCTTCTAACTTGGGCCCAAATTGTTAAATGGTCTTATCTATTGGCGATTTCGTCCCAATTCACATTCCAAGTGATATTCGGCATGCTAATTACATTGCCGGTTGCGAAATTGCATTATCTCTTATAGTTTCCGAGATATGGACTATCGATAATTTACACCTTAGGCTCTGCTTCTAACTTGGGCCCAAATTGTAAAATGGTCTTATCTATTGGCGATTTCGTTCCAATTCACATTCCAAGTAATATTCGGCATGCTAATTACATTGCCGGTTGCCAAATTGCATTATCTCTTATAGTTTCCGAGATATGGACTATCGATAATTTACACCTTAGGCTCTGCTTCTAACTTGGGCCCAAATTGTAAAATGGTCTTATCTATTGGCGATTTCGTTCCAATTCACATTCCAAGTAATATTCGGCATGCTAATTACATTGCCGGTTGCCAAATTGCATTATCTCTTATAGTTTCCGAGATATGGACTATCGATAATTTACACCTTAGGCTCTGCTTCTAACTTGGGCCCAAATTGTAAAATGGTCTTATCTATTGGCGATTTCGTTCCAATTCACATTCCAAGTAATATTCGGCATGCTAATTACATTGCCGGTTGCCAAATTGCATTATCTCTTATAGTTTCCGAGATATGGACTATCGATAATTTACACCTTAGGCTCTGCTTCTAACTTGGGCCCAAATTGTAAAATGGTCTTATCTATTGGCGATTTCGTCCCAATTCACAATCCAAGTGATATTCGGCATGCTAATTACATTGCCGGTTGCGAAATTGCATTATCTCTTATAGTTTCCGAGATATGGACTATCGATAATTTACACCTTAGGCTCTGCTTCTAACTTGCTCCCAAATTGTAAAATGGTCTTATCTATTGGCGATTTCGTTCCAATTCACATTCCATGTAATATTCGGCATGCTAATTACATTGCCGGTTGCCAAATTGCATTATCTCTTATAGTTTCCGAGATATGGACTATCGATAATTTACACCTTAGGCTCTGCTTCTAACTTGGGCCCAAATTGTAAAATGGTCTTATCTATTGGCGATTTCGTTCCAATTCACACTCCAAGTAATATTCGGCATGCTAATTACATTGCCGGTTGCGAAATTGCATTATCTCTTATAGTTTCCGAGATATGGACTATCGATAATTTACACCTTAGGCTCTGGTTCTAACTCGGGCCCAAATTGTAAAATGGTCTTATCTATTGGCGATTTCGTTCCAATTCACATTCCAAGTAATATTCGGCATGCTAATTACATTGCCGGTTGCCAAATTGCATTATCTCTTATAGTTTCCGAGATATGGACTATCGATAATTTACACCTTAGGCTCTGCTTCTAACTTGGGCCCAAATTGTAAAATGGTCTTATCTATTGGCGATTTCGTCCCAATTCACATTCCAAGTGATATTCGGCATGCTAATTACATTGCCGGTTGCGAAATTGCATTATCTTTTATAGTTTCCGAGATATGGGCTATCGATAATTTACACCTTAGGCTCTGCTTCTAACTTGGGCCCAAATTATAAAATGGTCTTATCTATTGGCGATTTCGTTCCAATTCACATTCCAAGTAATATTCGGCATGCTAATTACATTGCCGGTTGCCAAATTGCATTATCTCTTATAGTTTCCGAGATATGGACTATCGATAATTTACACCTTAGGCTCTGCTTCTAACTTGGGCCCAAATTGTAAAATGGTCTTATCTATTGGCGATTTAGTTGCAATACACATTCCAAGTAATATTCGGCATGCTAATTACATTGCCGGTTGCCAAATTGCATTATCTCTTATAGTTTCCGAGATATGGACTATCGATAATTTACACCTTAGGCTCTGCTTCTAACTTGGGCCCAAATTGTAAAATGGTCTTATCTATTGGCGATTTCGTTCCAATTCACATTCCAAGTAATATTCGGCATGCTAATTACATTGCCGGTTGCCAAATTGCATTATCTCTTATAGTTTCCGAGATATGGACTATCGATAATTTACACCTTAGGCTCTGCTTCTAACTTGGGCCCAAATTGTAAAATGGTCTTATCTATTGGCGATTTCGTTCCAATTCACATTCCAAGTAATATTCGGCATGCTAATTACATTGCCGGTTGCCAAATTGAATTATCTCTTATAGTTTCCGAGATATGGACTATCTATAATTTACACCTTAGGCTCTGCTTCTAACTTGGGCCCAAATTGTAAAATGGTCTTACCTATTGGCGATTTCGTTCCAATTCACATTCCAAGTAATATTCGGCATGCTAATTACATTGCCGGTTGCCAAATTGCATTATCTCTTATAGTTTCCGAGATATGGACTATCGATAATTTACACCTTAGGCTCTGCTTCTAACTTGGGCCCAAATTGTAAAATGGTCTTATCTATTGGCGATTTCGTTCCAATTCACATTCCAAGTAATATTCGGCATGCTAATTACATTGCCGGTTGCCAAATTGCATTATCTCTTATAGTTTCCGAGATATGGACTATCGATAATTTACACCTTAGGCTCTGCTTCTAACTTGGGCCCAAATTGTAAAATGGTCTTATCTATTGGCTATTTCGTTCCAATTCACATTCCAAGTAATATTCGGCATGCTAATTACATTGCCGGTTGCCAAATTGCATTATCTCTTATAGTTTCCGAGATATGGACTATCGATAAATTACACCTTAGGCTCTGCTTCTAACTTGGGCCCAAATTGTAAAATGGTCTTATCTATTGGCGATTTCGTTCCTATTCACATTCCAAGTAATATTCGGCATGCTAATTACATTGCCGGTTGCCAAATTGCATTATCTCTTATAGTTTCCGAGATATGGACTATCGATAATTTACACCTTAGGCTCTGCTTCTAACTTGGGCCCAAATTGTAAAATGGTCTTATCTATTGGCGATTTCGTTCCAATTCACATTCCAAGTAATATTCGGCATGCTAATTACATTGCCGGTTGCCAAATTGCATTATCTCTTATAGTTTCCGAGATATGGACTATCGATAATTTACACCTTAGGCTCTGCTTCTAACTTGGGCCCAAATTGTAAAATGGTCTTATCTATTGGCGATTTCGTTCCAATTCACATTCCAAGTAATATTCGGCATGCTAATTATATTGCCGGTTGCCAAATTGCATTATCTCTTATAGTTTCCGAGATATGGACTATCGATAATTTACACCTTAGGCTCTGCTTCTAACTTGGGCCCAAATTGTAAAATGGTCTTATCTATTGGCGATTTCGTCCCAATTCACACTCCAAGTGATATTCGGCATGCTAATTACATTGCCGGTTGCGAAATTGCATTATCTCTTATAGTTTCCGAGATATGGACTATCAATAATTTACACCTTAGGCTCTGCTTCTAACTTGGGCCCAAATTGTAAAATGGTCTTATCTATTGGCGATTTCGTTCCAATTCTCATTCCAAGTAATATTCGTCATGCTAATTACATTGCCGGTTGCCAAATTGCATTATCTCTTATAGTTTCCGAGATATGGACTATCGATAATTTACACCTTAGGCTCTGCTTCTAACTTGGGCCCAAATTGTAAAATGGTCTTATCTATTGGCGATTTCGTCCCAATTCACATTCCAAGTGATATTCGGCATGCTAATTACATTGCCGGTTGCGAAATTGCATTATCTCTTATAGTTTCCGAGATATGGACTATCAATAATTTACACCTTAGGCTCTGCTTCTAACTTTGGCCCAAATTGTAAAATGGTCTTATCTATTAGCGATTTCGTTCCAATTCACATTCCAAGTAATATTCGGCATGCTAATTACATTGCCGGTTGCCAAATTGCATTATCTCTTATAGTTTCCGAGATATGGACTATCGATAATTTACACCTTAGGCTCTGCTTCTAACTTGGGCCCAAATTGTAAAATGGTCTTATCTATTGGCGATTTCGTTCCAATTCACATTCCAAGTAATATTCGGCATGCTAATTACATTGCCGGTTGCCAAATTGCATTATCTCTTATAGTTTCCGAGATATGGACTATCGATAATTTACACCTTAGGCTCTGCTTCCAACTTGGGCCCAAATTGTAAAATGGTCTTATCTATTGGCGATTTCGTTCCAATTCACATTCCAAGTAATATTCGGCATGCTAATTACATCGCCGGTTGCCAAATTGCATTATCTCTTATAGTTTCCGAGATATGGACTATCGATAATTTACACCTTAGGCTCTGCTTCTAACTTGGGCCCAAATTGAAAATGGTCTTATCTATTGGCGATTTCGTTCCAATTCACATTCCAAGTAATATTCGGCATGCTAATTATATTGCCGGTTGCCAAATTGCATTATCTCTTATAGTTTCCGAGATATGGACTATCGATAATTTACACCTTAGGCTCTGCTTCTAACTTGGGCCCAAATTGTAAAATGGTCTTATCTATTGGCGATTTCGTTCCAATTCACATTCCAAGTAATATTCGGCATGCTAATTACATTGCCGGTTGCCAAATTGCATTATCTCTTATAGTTTCCGAGATATGGACTATCGATAATTTACACCTTAGGCTCTGCTTCTAACTTGGGCCCAAATTGTAAAATGGTCTTATCTATTGGCGATTTCGTTCCAATTCACATTCCAAGTAATATTCGGCATGCTAATTACATTGCCGGTTGCCAAATTGCATTATCTCTTATAGTTTCCGAGATATGGACTATCGATAATTTACACCTTAGGCTCTGCTTCTAACTTGGGCCCAAATTGTAAAATGGTCTTATCTATTGGCGATTTCGTTCCAATTCACATTCCAAGTAATATTCGGCATGCTAATTACATTGCCGGTTGCCAAATTGCATTATCTCTTATAGTTTCCGAGATATGGACTATCGATAATTTACACCTTAGGCTCTGCTTCTAACTTGGGCCCAAATTGAAAATGGTCTTATCTATTGGCGATTTCGTTCCAATTCACATTCCAAGTAATATTCGGCATGCTAATTACATTGCCGGTTGCCAAATTGCATTATCTCTTATAGTTTCCGAGATATGGACTATCGATAATTTACAAATTAGGCTCTGCTTCTAACTTGGGCCCAAATTGTAAAATGGTCTTATCTATTGGCGATTTCGTTCCAATTCACATTCCAAGTAATATTCGGCATGCTAATTACATTGCCGGTTGCCAAATTGCATTATCTCTTATAGTTTCCGAGATATGGACTATCGATAATTTACACCTTAGGCTCTGCTTCTAACTTGGGCCCAAATTGTAAAATGGTCTTATCTATTGGCGATTTCGTTCCAATTCACATTCCAAGTAATATTCGGCATGCTAATTACATTGCCGGTTGCGAAATTGCATTATCTCTTATAGTTTCCGAGATATGGACTATCGATAATTTACACCTTAGGCTCTGCTTCTAACTTGGGCCCAAATTGTAAAATGGTCTTATCTATTGGCGATTTCGTTCCAATTCACATTCCAAGTAATATTCGGCATGCTAATTACATTGCCGGTTGCCAAATTGCATTATCTCTTATGGTTTCCGAGATATGGACTATCGATAATTTACACCTTAGGCTCTGCTTCTAACTTGGGCCCAAATTGTAAAATGGTCTTACCTATTGGCGATTTCGTTCCAATTCACATTCCAAGTGATATTCGGCATGCTAATTACATTGCCGGTTGCCAAAATGCATTATCTCTTATAGTTTCCGAGATATGGACTATCGATAATTTTCACCTTAGGCTCTGCTTCTAACTTGGGAACAAATTGTAAAATGGTCTTATCTATTGGCGATTTCGTTCCAATTCACATTCCAAGTAATATTCTGCATGCTAATTACATTGCCGGTTGCCACATTCCAAGTAATATTCGGCATGCTAATTACATTGCCGGTTGCCAAATTGAATTATCTCTTATAGTTTCCGAGATATGGACTATCGATAATTTACACCTTAGGCTCTGCTTCTAACTTGGGCCCAAATTGTAAAATGGTCTTATCTATTGGCGATTTCGTTCCAATTCACATTCCAAGTAATATTGGGCATGCTAATTACATTGCCGGTTGCCAAATTGCATTATCTCTTATAGTTTCCGAGATATGGACTATCGATAATTTACACCATATGCTCTGCTTCTAACTTGGGCCCAAATTGTAAAATGGTCTTATCTATTGGCGATTTCGTTCCAATTCACATTCCAAGAAATATTCGGCATGCTAATTACATTGCCGGTTGCCAAATTGCATTATCTTTTATAGTTTCCGAGATATGGACTATCGATAATTTACACCTCAGGCTCTGCTTCTAACTTGCTCCCAAATTGTAAAATGGTCTTATCTATTGGCGATTTCGTTCCAATTCACATTCCAAGTAATATTCGGCATGCTAATTACATTGCCGGTTGCCAAATTGCATTATCTCTTATGGTTTCCGAGATATGGACTATCGATAATTTACACCTTAGGCTCTGCTTCTAACTTGGGCCCAAATTGTAAAATGGTCTTACCTATTGGCGATTTCGTTCCAATTCACATTCCAAGTGATATTCGGCATGCTAATTACATTGCCGGTTGCCAAAATGCATTATCTCTTATAGTTTCCGAGATATGGACTATCGATAATTTACACCTTAGGCTCTGCTTCTAACTTGGGAACAAATTGTAAAATGGTCTTATCTATTGGCGATTTCGTTCCAATTCACATTCCAAGTAATATTCTGCATGCTAATTACATTGCCGGTTGCCACATTCCAAGTAATATTCGGCATGCTAATTACATTGCCGGTTGCCAAATTGAATTATCTCTTATAGTTTCCGAGATATGGACTATCGATAATTTACACCTTAGGCTCTGCTTCTAACTTGGGCCCAAATTGTAAAATGGTCTTATCTATTGGCGATTTCGTTCCAATTCACATTCCAAGTAATATTGGGCATGCTAATTACATTGCCGGTTGCCAAATTGCATTATCTCTTATAGTTTCCGAGATATGGACTATCGATAATTTACACCATATGCTCTGCTTCTAACTTGGGCCCAAATTGTAAAATGGTCTTATCTATTGGCGATTTCGTTCCAATTCACATTCCAAGAAATATTCGGCATGCTAATTACATTGCCGGTTGCCAAATTGCATTATCTTTTATAGTTTCCGAGATATGGACTATCGATAATTTACACCTCAGGCTCTGCTTCTAACTTGCTCCCAAATTGTAAAATGGTCTTATCTATTGGCGATTTCGTTCCAATTCACATTCCAAGTAATATTCGGCATGCTAATTACATTGCCGGTTGCCAAATTGCATTATCTCTTATGGTTTCCGAGATATGGACTATCGATAATTTACACCTTAGGCTCTGCTTCTAACTTGGGCCCAAATTGTAAAATGGTCTTACCTATTGGCGATTTCGTTCCAATTCACATTCCAAGTGATATTCGGCATGCTAATTACATTGCCGGTTGCCAAAATGCATTATCTCTTATAGTTTCCGAGATATGGACTATCGATAATTTACACCTTAGGCTCTGCTTCTAACTTGGGAACAAATTGTAAAATGGTCTTATCTATTGGCGATTTCGTTCCAATTCACATTCCAAGTAATATTCTGCATGCTAATTACATTGCCGGTTGCCACATTCCAAGTAATATTCGGCATGCTAATTACATTGCCGGTTGCCAAATTGAATTATCTCTTATAGTTTCCGAGATATGGACTATCGATAATTTACACCTTAGGCTCTGCTTCTAACTTGGGCCCAAATTGTAAAATGGTCTTATCTATTGGCGATTTCGTTCCAATTCACATTCCAAGTAATATTGGGCATGCTAATTACATTGCCGGTTGCCAAATTGCATTATCTCTTATAGTTTCCGAGATATGGACTATCGATAATTTACACCATATGCTCTGCTTCTAACTTGGGCCCAAATTGTAAAATGGTCTTATCTATTGGCGATTTCGTTCCAATTCACATTCCAAGAAATATTCGGCATGCTAATTACATTGCCGGTTGCCAAATTGCATTATCTTTTATAGTTTCCGAGATATGGACTATCGATAATTTACACCTCAGGCTCTGCTTCTAACTTGCTCCCAAATTGTAAAATGGTCTTATCTATTGGCGATTTCGTTCCAATTCACATTCCAAGTAATATTCGGCATGCTAATTACATTGCCGGTTGCCAAATTGCATTATCTCTTATGGTTTCCGAGATATGGACTATCGATAATTTACACCTTAGGCTCTGCTTCTAACTTGGGCCCAAATTGTAAAATGGTCTTACCTATTGGCGATTTCGTTCCAATTCACATTCCAAGTGATATTCGGCATGCTAATTACATTGCCGGTTGCCAAAATGCATTATCTCTTATAGTTTCCGAGATATGGACTATCGATAATTTACACCTTAGGCTCTGCTTCTAACTTGGGAACAAATTGTAAAATGGTCTTATCTATTGGCGATTTCGTTCCAATTCACATTCCAAGTAATATTCTGCATGCTAATTACATTGCCGGTTGCCACATTCCAAGTAATATTCGGCATGCTAATTACATTGCCGGTTGCCAAATTGAATTATCTCTTATAGTTTCCGAGATATGGACTATCGATAATTTACACCTTAGGCTCTGCTTCTAACTTGGGCCCAAATTGTAAAATGGTCTTATCTATTGGCGATTTCGTTCCAATTCACATTCCAAGTAATATTGGGCATGCTAATTACATTGCCGGTTGCCAAATTGCATTATCTCTTATAGTTTCCGAGATATGGACTATCGATAATTTACACCTTAGGCTCTGCTTCTAACTTGGGCCCAAATTGTAAAATGGTCTTATCTATTGGCGATTTCGTTCCAATTCACATTTCAAGTAATATTCGGCATGCTAATTACATTGCCGGTTGCCAAATTGCATTATCTCTTATAGTTTCCGAGATATGGACTATCGATAATTTACACCATAGGCTCTGCTTCTAACTTGGGCCCAAATTGTAAAATGGTCTTATCTATTGGCGATTTCGTTCCAATTCACATTCCAAGTAATATTCGGCATGCTAATTACATTGCCGGTTGCCAAATTGCATTATCTCTTATAGTTTCCGAGATATGGACTATCGATAATTTACACCTTAGGCTCTGCTTCTAACTTGGGCCCAAATTGTAAAATGGTCTTATCTATTGGCGATTTCGTTCCAATTCACATTCCAAGTAATATTCGGCATGCTAATTACATTGCCGGTTGCCAAATTGCATTATCTCTTATAGTTTCCGAGATATGGACTATCGATTATTTACACCTTAGGCTCTGCTTCTAAATTTCCAAGTAATATTCCAAGTAATATTCGGCATGCTAATTACATTGCCGGTTGCCAAATTGCATTATCTCTTATAGTTTCCGAGATATGGACTATCGATAATTTACACCTTAGGCTCTGCTTCTAACTTGGGCCCAAATTGTAAAATGGTCTTATCTATTGGCGATTTCGTTCCAATTCACATTCCAAGTAATATTGGGCATGCTAATTACATTGCCGGTTGCCAAATTGCATTATCTCTTATAGTTTCCGAGATATGGACTATCGATAATTTACACCATATGCTCTGCTTCTAACTTGGGCCCAAATTGTATAATGGTCTTATCTATTGGCGATTTCGTTCCAATTCACATTCCAAGAAATATTCGGCATGCTAATTACATTGCCGGTTGCCAAATTGCATTATCTTTTATAGTTTCCGAGATATGGACTATCGATAATTTACACCTCAGGCTCTGCTTCTAACTTGCTCCCAAATTGTAAAATGGTCTTATCTATTGGCGATTTCGTTCCAATTCACATTCCAAGTAATATTCGGCATGCTAATTACATTGCCGGTTGCCAAATTGCATTATCTCTTATGGTTTCCGAGATATGGACTATCGATAATTTACACCTTAGGCTCTGCTTCTAACTTGGGCCCAAATTGTAAAATGGTCTTATCTATTGGCGATTTCGTTCCAATTCACATTCCAAGTAATATTCGGCATGCTAATTACATTGCCGGTTGCCAAATTGCATTATCTCTTATAGTTTCCGAGATATGGACTATCGATAATTTACACCTTAGGCTCTGCTTCTAACTTGGGCCCAAATTGTAAAATGGTCTTATCTATTGGCGATTTCGTTCCAATTCACATTCCAAGTAATATTGGGCATGCTAATTACATTGCCGGTTGCCAAATTGCATTATCTCTTATAGTTTCCGAGATATGGACTATCGATAATTTACACCATATGCTCTGCTTCTAACTTGGGCCCAAATTGTAAAATGGTCTTACCTATTGGCGATTTCGTTCCAATTCACATTCCAAGTGATATTCGGCATGCTAATTACATTGCCGGTTGCCAAAATGCATTATCTCTTATAGTTTCCGAGATATGGGACTATCGATAATTTACACCTTAGGCTCTGCTTCTAACTTGGGAACAAATTGTAAAATGGTCTTATCTATTGGCGATTTCGTTCCAATTCACAATCCAAGTAATATTCTGCATGCTAATTACATTGCCGGTTGCCAAATTGCATTATCTCTTATAGTTTCCGAGATATGGACTATCGATAATTTACACCTTAGGCTCTGCTTCTAACTTGGGCCCAAATTGTAAAATGGTCTTATCTATTGGCGATTTCGTTCCAATTCACATTTCAAGTAATATTCGGCATGCTAATTACATTGCCGGTTGCCAAATTGCATTATCTCTTATAGTTTCCGAGATATGGACTATCGATAATTTACACCATAGGCTCTGCTTCTAACTTGGGCCCAAATTGTAAAATGGTCTTATCTATTGGCGATTTCGTTCCAATTCACATTCCAAGTAATATTCGGCATGCTAATTACATTGCCGGTTGCCAAATTGCATTATCTCTTATAGTTTCCGAGATATGGACTATCGATAATTTACACCTTAGGCTCTGCTTCTAACTTGGGCCCAAATTGTAAAATGGTCTTATCTATTGGCGATTTCGTTCCAATTCACATTCCAAGTAATATTCGGCATGCTAATTACATTGCCGGTTGCCAAATTGCATTATCTCTTATAGTTTCCGAGATATGGACTATCGATAATTTACACCTTAGGCTCTGCTTCTAAATTTCCAAGTAATATTCCAAGTAATATTCGGCATGCTAATTACATTGCCGGTTGCCAAATTGCATTATCTCTTATAGTTTCCGAGATATGGACTATCGATAATTTACACCTTAGGCTCTGCTTCTAACTTGGGCCCAAATTGTAAAATGGTCTTATCTATTGGCGATTTCGTTCCAATTCACATTCCAAGTAATATTGGGCATGCTAATTACATTGCCGGTTGCCAAATTGCATTATCTCTTATAGTTTCCGAGATATGGACTATCGATAATTTACACCATATGCTCTGCTTCTAACTTGGGCCCAAATTGTAAAATGGTCTTATCTATTGGCGATTTCGTTCCAATTCACATTCCAAGAAATATTCGGCATGCTAATTACATTGCCGGTTGCCAAATTGCATTATCTTTTATAGTTTCCGAGATATGGACTATCGATAATTTACACCTCAGGCTCTGCTTCTAACTTGCTCCCAAATTGTAAAATGGTCTTATCTATTGGCGATTTCGTTCCAATTCACATTCCAAGTAATATTCGGCATGCTAATTACATTGCCGGTTGCCAAATTGCATTATCTCTTATGGTTTCCGAGATATGGACTATCGATAATTTACACCTTAGGCTCTGCTTCTAACTTGGGCCCAAATTGTAAAATGGTCTTACCTATTGGCGATTTCGTTCCAATTCACATTCCAAGTGATATTCGGCATGCTAATTACATTGCCGGTTGCCAAAATGCATTATCTCTTATAGTTTCCGAGATATGGACTATCGATAATTTACACCTTAGGCTCTGCTTCTAACTTGGGAACAAATTGTAAAATGGTCTTATCTATTGGCGATTTCGTTCCAATTCACATTCCAAGTAATATTCTGCATGCTAATTACATTGCCGGTTGCCACATTCCAAGTAATATTCGGCATGCTAATTACATTGCCGGTTGCCAAATTGAATTATCTCTTATAGTTTCCGAGATATGGACTATCGATAATTTACACCTTAGGCTCTGCTTCTAACTTGGGCCCAAATTGTAAAATGGTCTTATCTATTGGCGATTTCGTTCCAATTCACATTCCAAGTAATATTGGGCATGCTAATTACATTGCCGGTTGCCAAATTGCATTATCTCTTATAGTTTCCGAGATATGGACTATCGATAATTTACACCATATGCTCTGCTTCTAACTTGGGCCCAAATTGTAAAATGGTCTTATCTATTGGCGATTTCGTTCCAATTCACATTCCAAGAAATATTCGGCATGCTAATTACATTGCCGGTTGCCAAATTGCATTATCTTTTATAGTTTCCGAGATATGGACTATCGATAATTTACACCTCAGGCTCTGCTTCTAACTTGCTCCCAAATTGTAAAATGGTCTTATCTATTGGCGATTTCGTTCCAATTCACATTCCAAGTAATATTCGGCATGCTAATTACATTGCCGGTTGCCAAATTGCATTATCTCTTATGGTTTCCGAGATATGGACTATCGATAATTTACACCTTAGGCTCTGCTTCTAACTTGGGCCCAAATTGTAAAATGGTCTTACCTATTGGCGATTTCGTTCCAATTCACATTCCAAGTGATATTCGGCATGCTAATTACATTGCCGGTTGCCAAAATGCATTATCTCTTATAGTTTCCGAGATATGGACTATCGATAATTTACACCTTAGGCTCTGCTTCTAACTTGGGAACAAATTGTAAAATGGTCTTATCTATTGGCGATTTCGTTCCAATTCACATTCCAAGTAATATTCTGCATGCTAATTACATTGCCGGTTGCCACATTCCAAGTAATATTCGGCATGCTAATTACATTGCCGGTTGCCAAATTGAATTATCTCTTATAGTTTCCGAGATATGGACTATCGATAATTTACACCTCAGGCTCTGCTTCTAACTTGGGCCCAAATTGTAAAATGGTCTTATCTATTGGCGATTTCGTTCCAATTCACATTCCAAGAAATATTCGGCATGCTAATTACATTGCCGGTTGCCAAATTGCATTATCTTTTATAGTTTCCGAGATATGGACTATCGATAATTTACACCTCAGGCTCTGCTTCTAACTTGCTCCCAAATTGTAAAATGGTCTTATCTATTGGCGATTTCGTTCCAATTCACATTCCAAGTAATATTCGGCATGCTAATTACATTGCCGGTTGCCAAATTGCATTATCTCTTATGGGTTCCGAGATATGGACTATCGATAATTTACACCTTAGGCTCTGCTTCTAACTTGGGCCCAAATTGTAAAATGGTCTTACCTATTGGCGATTTCGTTCCAATTCACATTCCAAGTGATATTCGGCATGCTAATTACATTGCCGGTTGCCAAAATGCATTATCTCTTATAGTTTCCGAGATATGGACTATCGATAATTTACACCTTAGGCTCTGCTTCTAACTTGGGAACAAATTGTAAAATGGTCTTATCTATTGGCGATTTCGTTCCAATTCACATTCCAAGTAATATTCTGCATGCTAATTACATTGCCGGTTGCCACATTCCAAGTAATATTCGGCATGCTAATTACATTGCCGGTTGCCAAATTGAATTATCTCTTATAGTTTCCGAGATATGGACTATCGATAATTTACACCTTAGGCTCTGCTTCTAACTTGGGCCCAAATTGTAAAATGGTCTTATCTATTGGCGATTTCGTTCCAATTCACATTCCAAGTAATATTGGGCATGCTAATTACATTGCCGGTTGCCAAATTGCATTATCTCTTATAGTTTCCGAGATATGGACTATCGATAATTTACACCTTAGGCTCTGCTTCTAACTTGGGCCCAAATTGTAAAATGGTCTTATCTATTGGCGATTTCGTTCCAATTCACATTTCAAGTAATATTCGGCATGCTAATTACATTGCCGGTTGCCAAATTGCATTATCTCTTATAGTTTCCGAGATATGGACTATCGATAATTTACACCATAGGCTCTGCTTCTAACTTGGGCCCAAATTGTAAAATGGTCTTATCTATTGGCGATTTCGTTCCAATTCACATTCCAAGTAATATTCGGCATGCTAATTACATTGCCGGTTGCCAAATTGCATTATCTCTTATAGTTTCCGAGATATGGACTATCGATAATTTACACCTTAGGCTCTGCTTCTAACTTGGGCCCAAATTGTAAAATGGTCTTATCTATTGGCGATTTCGTTCCAATTCACATTCCAAGTAATATTCGGCATGCTAATTACATTGCCGTTTGCCAAATTGCATTATCTCTTATAGTTTCCGAGATATGGACTATCGATAATTTACACCTTAGGCTCTGCTTCTAAATTTCCAAGTAACATTCCAAGTAATATTCGGCATGCTAATTACATTGCCGGTTGCCAAATTGCATTATCTCTTATAGTTTCCGAGATATGGACTATCGATAATTTACACCTTAGGCTCTGCTTCTAACTTGGGCCCAAATTGTAAAATGGTCTTATCTATTGGCGATTTCGTTCCAATTCACATTCCAAGTAATATTGGGCATGCTAATTACATTGCCGGTTGCCAAATTGCATTATCTCTTATAGTTTCCGAGATATGGACTATCGATAATTTACACCATATGCTCTGCTTCTAACTTGGGCCCAAATTGTAAAATGGTCTTATCTATTGGCGATTTCGTTCCAATTCACATTCCAAGAAATATTCGGCATGCTAATTACATTGCCGGTTGCCAAATTGCATTATCTTTTATAGTTTCCGAGATATGGACTATCGATAATTTACACCTCAGGCTCTGCTTCTAACTTGCTCCCAAATTGTAAAATGGTCTTATCTATTGGCGATTTCGTTCCAATTCACATTCCAAGTAATATTCGGCATGCTAATTACATTGCCGGTTGCCAAATTGCATTATCTCTTATGGTTTCCGAGATATGGACTATCGATAATTTACACCTTAGGCTCTGCTTCTAACTTGGGCCCAAATTGTAAAATGGTCTTACCTATTGGCGATTTCGTTCCAATTCACATTCCAAGTGATATTCGGCATGCTAATTACATTGCCGGTTGCCAAAATGCATTATCTCTTATAGTTTCCGAGATATGGACTATCGATAATTTACACCTTAGGCTCTGCTTCTAACTTGGGAACAAATTGTAAAATGGTCTTATCTATTGGCGATTTCGTTCCAATTCACATTCCAAGTAATATTCTGCATGCTAATTACATTGCCGGTTGCCAAATTGCATTATCTCTTATAGTTTCCGAGATATGGACTATCGATAATTTACACCTTAGGCTCTGCTTCTAACTTGGGCCCAAATTGTAAAATGGTCTTATCTATTGGCGATTTCGTTCCAATTCACATTTCAAGTAATATTCGGCATGCTAATTACATTGCCGGTTGCCAAATTGCATTATCTCTTATAGTTTCCGAGATATGGACTATCGATAATTTACACCATAGGCTCTGCTTCTAACTTGGGCCCAAATTGTAAAATGGTCTTATCTATTGGCGATTTCGTTCCAATTCACATTCCAAGTAATATTCGGCATGCTAATTACATTGCCGGTTGCCAAATTGCATTATCTCTTATAGTTTCCGAGATATGGACTATCGATAATTTACACCTTAGGCTCTGCTTCTAACTTGGGCCCAAATTGTAAAATGGTCTTATCTATTGGCGATTTCGTTCCAATTCACATTCCAAGTAATATTCGGCATGCTAATTACATTGCCGGTTGCCAAATTGCATTATCTCTTATAGTTTCCGAGATATGGACTATCGATAATTTACACCTTAGGCTCTGCTTCTAAATTTCCAAGTAATATTCCAAGTAATATTCGGCATGCTAATTACATTGCCGGTTGCCAAATTGCATTATCTCTTATAGTTTCCGAGATATGGACTATCGATAATTTACACCTTAGGCTCTGCTTCTAACTTGGGCCCAAATTGTAAAATGGTCTTATCTATTGGCGATTTCGTTCCAATTCACATTCCAAGTAATATTGGGCATGCTAATTACATTGCCGGTTGCCAAATTGCATTATCTCTTATAGTTTCCGAGATATGGACTATCGATAATTTACACCATATGCTCTGCTTCTAACTTGGGCCCAAATTGTAAAATGGTCTTATCTATTGGCGATTTCGTTCCAATTCACATTCCAAGAAATATTCGGCATGCTAATTACATTGCCGGTTGCCAAATTGCATTATCTTTTATAGTTTCCGAGATATGGACTATCGATAATTTACACCTCAGGCTCTGCTTCTAACTTGCTCCCAAATTGTAAAATGGTCTTATCTATTGGCGATTTCGTTCCAATTCACATTCCAAGTAATATTCGGCATGCTAATTACATTGCCGGTTGCCAAATTGCATTATCTCTTATGGTTTCCGAGATATGGACTATCGATAATTTACACCTTAGGCTCTGCTTCTAACTTGGGCCCAAATTGTAAAATGGTCTTACCTATTGGCGATTTCGTTCCAATTCACATTCCAAGTGATATTCGGCATGCTAATTACATTGCCGGTTGCCAAAATGCATTATCTCTTATAGTTTCCGAGATATGGACTATCGATAATTTACACCTTAGGCTCTGCTTCTAACTTGCTCCCAAATTGTAAAATGGTCTTACCTATTGGCGATTTCGTTCCAATTCACATTCCAAGTGATATTCGGCATGCTAATTACATTGCCGGTTGCCAAAATGCATTATCTCTTATAGTTTCCGAGATATGGACTATCGATAATTTACACCTTAGGCTCTGCTTCTAACTTGCTCCCAAATTGTAAAATGGTCTTATCTATTGGCGATTTCGTTCCAATTCACATTCCAAGTAATATTCGGCATGCTAATTACATTGCCGGTTGCCAAATTGAATTATCTCTTATAGTTTCCGAGATATTAACTATCGTTAATTTACACCTAAGGCTCTGCTTCTAACTTGGGCCCAAATTGTAAAATGGCCTTATCTATTGGCGATTTCGTTCCAATTCACATTCCAAGTAATATTCGGCATGCTAATTACATTGCCGGTTGCCAAATTGCATTATCTCTTATAGTTTCCGAGATATGGACTATCGATAATTTACACCTTAGGCTCTGCTTCTAACTTGGGCCCAAATTGTAAAATGGTCTTATCTATTGGCGATTTCGTTCCAATTCACATTCGAAGTAATATTCGGCATGCTAATTACATTGCCGGTTGCCAAATTGAATTATCTCTTATAGTTTCCGAGATATGGACTATCGATAATTTACACCTTAGGCTCTGCTTCTAACTTGGGCCCAAATTGTAAAATGGTCTTACCTATTGGCGATTTCGTTCCAATTCACATTCCAAGTAATATTCGGCATGCTAATTACATTGCCGGTTGCCAAATTGCATTATCTCTTATAGTTTCCGAGATATGGACTATCGATAATTTACACCTTAGGCTCTGCTTCTAATTTGGGCCCAAATTGTAAAATGGTCTTATCTATTGGCGATTTCGTTCCAATTCACATTCCAAATAATATTCGGCATGCTAATTACATTGCCGGTTGCCAAATTGCATTATCTCTTATAGTTTCCGAGATATGGACTATCGATAATTTACACCTTAGGCTCTGCTTCTAACTTGGGCCCAAATTGTAAAATGGTCTTATCTATTGGCGATTTCGTCCCAATTCACATTCCAAGTGATATTCGGCATGCTAATTACATTGCCGGTTGCGAAATTGCATTATCTCTTATAGTTTCCGAGATATGGACTATCAATAATTTACACCTTAGGCTCAGCTTCTAACTTGGGCTCAAATTGTAAAATGGTCTTATCTATTGGCGATTTCGTTCCAATTCACATTCCAAGTAATATTCGGCATGCTAATTACATTGCCGGTTGCCAAATTGCATTATCTCTTATAGTTTCCGAGATATGGACTATCGATAATTTACACCTTAAGCTCTGCTTCTAACTTGGGCCCAAATTGTAAAATGGTTTTATCTATTGTCGATTTCGTTCCAATTCACATTCCAAATAATATTCGGCATGCTAATTACATTGCCGGTTGCCAAATTGCATTATCTCTTATAGTTTCCGAGATATGGACTATCGATAATTTACACCTTAGGCTCTGCTTCTAACTTGGGCCCAAATTGTAAAATGGTTTATCTATTGGCGATTTCGTTCCAATTCACATTCCAAGTAATATTCGGCATGCTAATTACATTGCCGGTTGCCAAATTGAATTATCTCTTATAGTTTCCGAGATATGGACTATCGATAATTTACACCTTAGGCTCTGCTTCTAACTTGGGCCCAAATTGTAAAATGGTCTTATCTATTGGCTATTTCGTCCCAATTCACATTCCAAGTGATATTCGGCATGCTAATTACATTGCCGGTTGCGAAATTGCATTATTTCTTATAGTTTCCGAGATATGGACTATCGATAATTTACACCTTAGGCTCTGCTTCTAACTTGGGCCCAAATTGTAAAATGGTCTTATCTATTGGCGATTTCGTTCCAATTCACATTCCAAGTAATATTCGGCATGCTAATTACATTGCCGGTTGCCAAATTGCATTATCTCTTATAGTTTCCGAGATATGGACTATCGATAATTTACACCTTAGGCTCTGCTTCTAACTTGGGCGCAAATTGTAAAATGGTCTTATCTATTGGCGATTTCGTTCCAATTCAAATTCCAAGTAATATTCGGCATCCTAATTACATTGCCGGTTGCCAAATTGCATTATCTCTTATAGTTTCCGAGATATGGACTATCGATAATTTACACCTTAGGCTCTGCTTCTAACTTGGGCCCAAATTGTAAAATGGTCTTATCTATTGGCGATTTCGTCCCAATTCACATTCCAAATGATATTCGGCATGCTAATTACATTGCCGGTTGCGAAATTGCATTATCTCTTATAGTTTCCGAGATATGGACTATCAATAATTTACACCTTAGGCTCTGCTTCTAACTTGGGTCCAAATTGTAAAATGGTCTTATCTATTGGCGATTTCGTTCCAATTCACATTCCAAGTAATATTCGGCATGCTAATTACATTGCCGGTTGCCAAATTGCATTATCTCTTATAGTTTCCGAGATATGGACTATCGATAATTTACACCTTAGGCTCTGCTTCTAACTTGGGCCCAAATTGTAAAATGGTCTTATCTATTGGCGATTTCGTTCCAATTCACATTCCAAGTAATATTCGGCATGCTAATTACATTGCCGGTTGCCAAATTGCATTATCTCTTATAGTTTCCGAGATATGGACTATCGATAATTTACACCTTAGGCTCTGCTTCTAACTTGGGCCCAAATTGTAAAATGGTCTTATCTATTGGCGATTTCGTTCCAATTCACATTCCAAGTAATATTCGGCATGCTAATTACATTGCCGGTTGCCAAATTGCATTATCTCTTATAGTTTCCGAGATATGGACTATCGATAATTTACACCTTAGGCTCTGCTTCTAACTTGGGCCCAAATTGTAAAATGGTCTTATCTATTGGCGATTTCGTTCCAATTCACATTCCAAGAAATATTCGGCATGCTAATTACATTGCCGGTTGCCAAATTGCATTATCTCTTATAGTTTCCGAGATATGGACTATCGATAATTTACACCTTAGGCTCTGCTTCTAACTTGGGCCCAAATTGTAAAATGGTCTTATCTATTGGCGATTTCGTTCCAATTCACATTCCAAGTAATATTCGGCATGCTAATTACATTGCCGGTTGCGAAATTGCATTATCTCTTATAGTTTCCGAGATATGGACTATCGATAATTTACACCTTAGGCTCTGCTTCTAACTTGGGCCCAAATTGTAAAATGGTCTTATCTGTTGGCGATTTCGTTCCAATTCACATTCCAAGTAATATTCGGCATGCTAATTACATTGCCGGTTGCCAAATTGCATTATCTCTTATAGTTTCCGAGATATGGACTATCGATAATTTACACCTTAGGCTCTGCTTCTAACTTGGGCCCAAATTGTAAAATGGTCTTATCTATTGGCGATTTCGTCCCAATTCACATTCCAAGTGATATTCGGCATGCTAATTACATTGCCGGTTGCGAAATTGCATTATTTCTTATAGTTTCCGAGATATGGACTATCGATAATTTACACCTTAGGCTCTGCTTCTAACTTGGGCCCAAATTGTAAAATGGTCTTATCTATTGGCGATTTCGTTCCAATTCATATTCCAAGTAATATTCGGCATGCTAATTACATTGCCGGTTGCCAAATTGCATTATCTCTTATAGTTTCCGAGATATGGACTATCGATAATTTACACCTTAGGCTCTGCTTCTAACTTGGGCGCAAATTGTAAAATGGTCTTATCTATTGGCGATTTCGTTCCAATTCACATTCCAAGTAATATTCGGCATCCTAATTACATTGCCGGTTGCCAAATTGCATTATCTCTTATAGTTTCCGAGATATGGACTATCGATAATTTACACCTTAGGCTCTGCTTCTAACTTGGGCCCAAATTGTAAAATGGTCTTATCTATTGGCGATTTCGTCCCAATTCACATTCCAAATGATATTCGGCATGCTAATTACATTGCCGGTTGCGAAATTGCATTATCTCTTATAGTTTCCGAGATATGGACTATCAATAATTTGCACCTTAGGCTCTGCTTCTAACTTGGGTCCAAATTGTAAAATGGTCTTATCTATTGGCGATTTCGTTCCAATTCACATTCCAAGTAATATTCGGCATGCTAATTACATTGCCGGTTGCCAAATTGCATTATCTCTTATAGTTCCCGAGATATGGACTATCGATAATTTACACCTTAGGCTCTGCTTCTAACTTGGGCCCAAATTGTAAAATGGTCTTATCTATTGGCGATTTCGTTCCAATTCACATTCCAAGTAATATTCGGCATGCTAATTACATTGCCGGTTGCCAAATTGCATTATCTCTTATAGTTTCCGAGATATGGACTATCGATAATTTACACCTTAGGCTCTGCTTCTAACTTGGGCCCAAATTGTAAAATGGTCTTATCTATTGGCGATTTCGTTCCAATTCACATTCCAAGTAATATTCGGCATGCTAATTACATTGCCGGTTGCCAAATTGCATTATCTCTTATAGTTTCCGAGATATGGACTATCGATAATTTACACCTTAGGCTCTGCTTCTAACTTGGGCCCAAATTGTAAAATGGTCTTATCTATTGGCGATTTCGTTCCAATTCACATTCCAAGAAATATTCGGCATGCTAATTACATTGCCGGTTGCCAAATTGCATTATCCCTTATAGTTTCCGAGATATGGACTATCGATAATTTACACCTTAGGCTCTGCTTCTAACTTGGGCCCAAATTGTAAAATGGTCTTATCTATTGGCGATTTCGTTCCAATTCACATTCCAAGTAATATTCGGCATGCTAATTACATTGCCGGTTGCCAA
The DNA here is from genome assembly GCF_030347505.1 of Rhynchophorus ferrugineus. Taxonomy (NCBI): domain Eukaryota; kingdom Metazoa; phylum Arthropoda; class Insecta; order Coleoptera; family Curculionidae; genus Rhynchophorus; species Rhynchophorus ferrugineus. The sequence goes on from NW_027472831.1 coordinate 92,633, forward strand.
ATTGCATTATCTCTTATAGTTTCCGAGATATGGACTATCGATAATTTACACCTTAGGCTCTGCTTCTAACTTGGGCCCAAATTGTTAAATGGTCTTATCTATTGGCGATTTCGTCCCAATTCACATTCCAAGTGATATTCGGCATGCTAATTACATTGCCGGTTGCGAAATTGCATTATCTCTTATAGTTTCCGAGATATGGACTATCGATAATTTACACCTTAGGCTCTGCTTCTAACTTGGGCCCTAATTGTAAAATGGTCTTATCTATTGGCGATTTCGTCCCAATTCACATTCCAAGTGATATTCGGCATGCTAATTACATTGCCGGTTGCGAAATTGCATTATCTCTTATAGTTTCCGAGATATGGACTATCGATAATTTACACCTTAGGCTCTGCTTCTAACTTGGGCCCTAATTGTAAAATGGTCTTATCTATTGGCGATTTCGTTCCAATTCACATTCCAAGTAATATTCGGCATGCTAATTACATTGCCGGTTGCCAAATTGCATTATCTCTTATAGTTTCCGAGATATGGACTATCGATAATTTACACCTTAGGCTCTGCTTCTAACTTGGGCCCAAATTGTAAAATGGTCTTATCTATTGGCGATTTCGTTCCAATTCACATTCCAAGTAATATTCGGCATGCTAATTACATTGCCGGTTGCCAAATTGCATTATCTCTTATAGTTTCCGAGATATGGACTATCGATAATTTACACCTTAGGCTCTGCTTCTAACTTGGGCCCAAATTGTAAAATGGTCTTATCTATTGGCGATTTCGTTCCAATTCACATTCCAAGTAATATTCGGCATGCTAATTACATTGCCGGTTGCCAAATTGCATTATCTCTTATAGTGTCCGAGATATGGACTATCGATAATTTACACCTTAGGCTCTGCTTCTAACTTGGGCCCAAATTGTAAAATGGTCTTATCTATTGGCGATTTCGTCCCAATTCACAATCCAAGTGATATTCGGCATGCTAATTACATTGCCGGTTGCGAAATTGCATTATCTCTTATAGTTTCCGAGATATGGACTATCGATAATTTACACCTTAGGCTCTGCTTCTAACTTGGGCCCAAATTGTAAAATGGTCTTATCTATTGGCGATTTCGTTCCAATTCACATTCCAAGTAATATTCGGCATGCTAATTACATTGCCGGTTGCCAAATTGCATTATCTCTTATAGTTTCCGAGATATGGACTATCGATAATTTACACCTTAGGCTCTGCTTCTAAATTTCCAAGTAATATTCCAAGTAATATTCGGCATGCTAATTACATTGCCGGTTGCCAAATTGCATTATCTCTTATAGTTTCCGAGATATGGACTATCGATAATTTACACCTTAGGCTCTGCTTCTAACTTGGGCCCAAATTGTAAAATGGCCTTATCTATTGGCGATTTCGTTCCAATTCACATTCCAAGTAATATTGGGCATGCTAATTACATTGCCGGTTGCCAAATTGCATTATCTCTTATAGTTTCCGAGATATGGACTATCGATAATTTACACCATATGCTCTGCTTCTAACTTGGGCCCAAATTGTAAAATGGTCTTATCTATTGGCGATTTCGTTCCAATTCACATTCCAAGAAATATTCGGCATGCTAATTACATTGCCGGTTGCCAAATTGCATTATCTTTTATAGTTTCCGAGATATGGACTATCGATAATTTACACCTCAGGCTCTGCTTCTAACTTGCTCCCAAATTGTAAAATGGTCTTATCTATTGGCGATTTCGTTCCAATTCACATTCCAAGTAATATTCGGCATGCTAATTACATTGCCGGTTGCCAAATTGCATTATCTCTTATGGTTTCCGAGATATGGACTATCGATAATTTACACCTTAGGCTCTGCTTCTAACTTGGGCCCAAATTGTAAAATGGTCTTACCTATTGGCGATTTCGTTCCAATTCACATTCCAAGTGATATTCGGCATGCTAATTACATTGCCGGTTGCCAAAATGCATTATCTCTTATAGTTTCCGAGATATGGACTATCGATAATTTACACCTTAGGCTCTGCTTCTAACTTGCTCCCAAATTGTAAAATGGTCTTACCTATTGGCGATTTCGTTCCAATTCACATTCCAAGTGATATTCGGCATGCTAATTACATTGCCGGTTGCCAAAATGCATTATCTCTTATAGTTTCCGAGATATGGACTATCGATAATTTACACCTTAGGCTCTGCTTCTAACTTGCTCCCAAATTGTAAAATGGTCTTATCTATTGGCGATTTCGTTCCAATTCACATTCCAAGTAATATTCGGCATGCTAATTACATTGCCGGTTGCCAAATTGAATTATCTCTTATAGTTTCCGAGATATTAACTATCGTTAATTTACACCTAAGGCTCTGCTTCTAACTTGGGCCCAAATTGTAAAATGGCCTTATCTATTGGCGATTTCGTTCCAATTCACATTCCAAGTAATATTCGGCATGCTAATTACATTGCCGGTTGCCAAATTGCATTATCTCTTATAGTTTCCGAGATATGGACTATCGATAATTTACACCTTAGGCTCTGCTTCTAACTTGGGCCCAAATTGTAAAATGGTCTTATCTATTGGCGATTTCGTTCCAATTCACATTCGAAGTAATATTCGGCATGCTAATTACATTGCCGGTTGCCAAATTGAATTATCTCTTATAGTTTCCGAGATATGGACTATCGATAATTTACACCTTAGGCTCTGCTTCTAACTTGGGCCCAAATTGTAAAATGGTCTTACCTATTGGCGATTTCGTTCCAATTCACATTCCAAGTAATATTCGGCATGCTAATTACATTGCCGGTTGCCAAATTGCATTATCTCTTATAGTTTCCGAGATATGGACTATCGATAATTTACACCTTAGGCTCTGCTTCTAATTTGGGCCCAAATTGTAAAATGGTCTTATCTATTGGCGATTTCGTTCCAATTCACATTCCAAATAATATTCGGCATGCTAATTACATTGCCGGTTGCCAAATTGCATTATCTCTTATAGTTTCCGAGATATGGACTATCGATAATTTACACCTTAGGCTCTGCTTCTAACTTGGGCCCAAATTGTAAAATGGTCTTATCTATTGGCGATTTCGTCCCAATTCACATTCCAAGTGATATTCGGCATGCTAATTACATTGCCGGTTGCGAAATTGCATTATCTCTTATAGTTTCCGAGATATGGACTATCAATAATTTACACCTTAGGCTCAGCTTCTAACTTGGGCTCAAATTGTAAAATGGTCTTATCTATTGGCGATTTCGTTCCAATTCACATTCCAAGTAATATTCGGCATGCTAATTACATTGCCGGTTGCCAAATTGCATTATCTCTTATAGTTTCCGAGATATGGACTATCGATAATTTACACCTTAAGCTCTGCTTCTAACTTGGGCCCAAATTGTAAAATGGTTTTATCTATTGTCGATTTCGTTCCAATTCACATTCCAAATAATATTCGGCATGCTAATTACATTGCCGGTTGCCAAATTGCATTATCTCTTATAGTTTCCGAGATATGGACTATCGATAATTTACACCTTAGGCTCTGCTTCTAACTTGGGCCCAAATTGTAAAATGGTTTATCTATTGGCGATTTCGTTCCAATTCACATTCCAAGTAATATTCGGCATGCTAATTACATTGCCGGTTGCCAAATTGAATTATCTCTTATAGTTTCCGAGATATGGACTATCGATAATTTACACCTTAGGCTCTGCTTCTAACTTGGGCCCAAATTGTAAAATGGTCTTATCTATTGGCTATTTCGTCCCAATTCACATTCCAAGTGATATTCGGCATGCTAATTACATTGCCGGTTGCGAAATTGCATTATTTCTTATAGTTTCCGAGATATGGACTATCGATAATTTACACCTTAGGCTCTGCTTCTAACTTGGGCCCAAATTGTAAAATGGTCTTATCTATTGGCGATTTCGTTCCAATTCACATTCCAAGTAATATTCGGCATGCTAATTACATTGCCGGTTGCCAAATTGCATTATCTCTTATAGTTTCCGAGATATGGACTATCGATAATTTACACCTTAGGCTCTGCTTCTAACTTGGGCGCAAATTGTAAAATGGTCTTATCTATTGGCGATTTCGTTCCAATTCAAATTCCAAGTAATATTCGGCATCCTAATTACATTGCCGGTTGCCAAATTGCATTATCTCTTATAGTTTCCGAGATATGGACTATCGATAATTTACACCTTAGGCTCTGCTTCTAACTTGGGCCCAAATTGTAAAATGGTCTTATCTATTGGCGATTTCGTCCCAATTCACATTCCAAATGATATTCGGCATGCTAATTACATTGCCGGTTGCGAAATTGCATTATCTCTTATAGTTTCCGAGATATGGACTATCAATAATTTACACCTTAGGCTCTGCTTCTAACTTGGGTCCAAATTGTAAAATGGTCTTATCTATTGGCGATTTCGTTCCAATTCACATTCCAAGTAATATTCGGCATGCTAATTACATTGCCGGTTGCCAAATTGCATTATCTCTTATAGTTTCCGAGATATGGACTATCGATAATTTACACCTTAGGCTCTGCTTCTAACTTGGGCCCAAATTGTAAAATGGTCTTATCTATTGGCGATTTCGTTCCAATTCACATTCCAAGTAATATTCGGCATGCTAATTACATTGCCGGTTGCCAAATTGCATTATCTCTTATAGTTTCCGAGATATGGACTATCGATAATTTACACCTTAGGCTCTGCTTCTAACTTGGGCCCAAATTGTAAAATGGTCTTATCTATTGGCGATTTCGTTCCAATTCACATTCCAAGTAATATTCGGCATGCTAATTACATTGCCGGTTGCCAAATTGCATTATCTCTTATAGTTTCCGAGATATGGACTATCGATAATTTACACCTTAGGCTCTGCTTCTAACTTGGGCCCAAATTGTAAAATGGTCTTATCTATTGGCGATTTCGTTCCAATTCACATTCCAAGAAATATTCGGCATGCTAATTACATTGCCGGTTGCCAAATTGCATTATCTCTTATAGTTTCCGAGATATGGACTATCGATAATTTACACCTTAGGCTCTGCTTCTAACTTGGGCCCAAATTGTAAAATGGTCTTATCTATTGGCGATTTCGTTCCAATTCACATTCCAAGTAATATTCGGCATGCTAATTACATTGCCGGTTGCGAAATTGCATTATCTCTTATAGTTTCCGAGATATGGACTATCGATAATTTACACCTTAGGCTCTGCTTCTAACTTGGGCCCAAATTGTAAAATGGTCTTATCTGTTGGCGATTTCGTTCCAATTCACATTCCAAGTAATATTCGGCATGCTAATTACATTGCCGGTTGCCAAATTGCATTATCTCTTATAGTTTCCGAGATATGGACTATCGATAATTTACACCTTAGGCTCTGCTTCTAACTTGGGCCCAAATTGTAAAATGGTCTTATCTATTGGCGATTTCGTCCCAATTCACATTCCAAGTGATATTCGGCATGCTAATTACATTGCCGGTTGCGAAATTGCATTATTTCTTATAGTTTCCGAGATATGGACTATCGATAATTTACACCTTAGGCTCTGCTTCTAACTTGGGCCCAAATTGTAAAATGGTCTTATCTATTGGCGATTTCGTTCCAATTCATATTCCAAGTAATATTCGGCATGCTAATTACATTGCCGGTTGCCAAATTGCATTATCTCTTATAGTTTCCGAGATATGGACTATCGATAATTTACACCTTAGGCTCTGCTTCTAACTTGGGCGCAAATTGTAAAATGGTCTTATCTATTGGCGATTTCGTTCCAATTCACATTCCAAGTAATATTCGGCATCCTAATTACATTGCCGGTTGCCAAATTGCATTATCTCTTATAGTTTCCGAGATATGGACTATCGATAATTTACACCTTAGGCTCTGCTTCTAACTTGGGCCCAAATTGTAAAATGGTCTTATCTATTGGCGATTTCGTCCCAATTCACATTCCAAATGATATTCGGCATGCTAATTACATTGCCGGTTGCGAAATTGCATTATCTCTTATAGTTTCCGAGATATGGACTATCAATAATTTACACCTTAGGCTCTGCTTCTAACTTGGGTCCAAATTGTAAAATGGTCTTATCTATTGGCGATTTCGTTCCAATTCACATTCCAAGTAATATTCGGCATGCTAATTACATTGCCGGTTGCCAAATTGCATTATCTCTTATAGTTCCCGAGATATGGACTATCGATAATTTACACCTTAGGCTCTGCTTCTAACTTGGGCCCAAATTGTAAAATGGTCTTATCTATTGGCGATTTCGTTCCAATTCACATTCCAAGTAATATTCGGCATGCTAATTACATTGCCGGTTGCCAAATTGCATTATCTCTTATAGTTTCCGAGATATGGACTATCGATAATTTACACCTTAGGCTCTGCTTCTAACTTGGGCCCAAATTGTAAAATGGTCTTATCTATTGGCGATTTCGTTCCAATTCACATTCCAAGTAATATTCGGCATGCTAATTACATTGCCGGTTGCCAAATTGCATTATCTCTTATAGTTTCCGAGATATGGACTATCGATAATTTACACCTTAGGCTCTGCTTCTAACTTGGGCCCAAATTGTAAAATGGTCTTATCTATTGGCGATTTCGTTCCAATTCACATTCCAAGAAATATTCGGCATGCTAATTACATTGCCGGTTGCCAAATTGCATTATCCCTTATAGTTTCCGAGATATGGACTATCGATAATTTACACCTTAGGCTCTGCTTCTAACTTGGGCCCAAATTGTAAAATGGTCTTATCTATTGGCGATTTCGTTCCAATTCACATTCCAAGTAATATTCGGCATGCTAATTACATTGCCGGTTGCCAAATTGCATTATCTCTTATAGTTTCCGAGATATGGACTATCGATAATTTACACCTTAGGCTCTGCTTCTAACTTGGGCCCAAATTGTTAAATGGTCTTATCTATTGGCGATTTCGTCCCAATTCACATTCCAAGTGATATTCGGCATGCTAATTACATTGCCGGTTGCGAAATTGCATTATCTCTTATAGTTTCCGAGATATGGACTATCGATAATTTACACCTTAGGCTCTGCTTCTAACTTGGGCCCTAATTGTAAAATGGTCTTATCTATTGGCGATTTCGTCCCAATTCACATTCCAAGTGATATTCGGCATGCTAATTACATTGCCGGTTGCGAAATTGCATTATCTCTTATAGTTTCCGAGATATGGACTATCGATAATTTACACCTTAGGCTCTGCTTCTAACTTGGGCCCTAATTGTAAAATGGTCTTATCTATTGGCGATTTCGTTCCAATTCACATTCCAAGTAATATTCGGCATGCTAATTACATTGCCGGTTGCCAAATTGCATTATCTCTTATAGTTTCCGAGATATGGACTATCGATAATTTACACCTTAGGCTCTGCTTCTAACTTGGGCCCAAATTGTAAAATGGTCTTATCTATTGGCGATTTCGTTCCAATTCACATTCCAAGTAATATTCGGCATGCTAATTACATTGCCGGTTGCCAAATTGCATTATCTCTTATAGTTTCCGAGATATGGACTATCGATAATTTACACCTTAGGCTCTGCTTCTAACTTGGGCCCAAATTGTAAAATGGTCTTATCTATTGGCGATTTCGTTCCAATTCACATTCCAAGTAATATTCGGCATGCTAATTACATTGCCGGTTGCCAAATTGCATTATCTCTTATAGTGTCCGAGATATGGACTATCGATAATTTACACCTTAGGCTCTGCTTCTAACTTGGGCCCAAATTGTAAAATGGTCTTATCTATTGGCGATTTCGTCCCAATTCACAATCCAAGTGATATTCGGCATGCTAATTACATTGCCGGTTGCGAAATTGCATTATCTCTTATAGTTTCCGAGATATGGACTATCGATAATTTACACCTTAGGCTCTGCTTCTAACTTGCTCCCAAATTGTAAAATGGTCTTATCTATTGGCGATTTCGTTCCAATTCACATTCCATGTAATATTCGGCATGCTAATTACATTGCCGGTTGCCAAATTGCATTATCTCTTATAGTTTCCGAGATATGGACTATCGATAATTTACACCTTAGGCTCTGCTTCTAACTTGGGCCCAAATTGTAAAATGGTCTTATCTATTGGCGATTTCGTTCCAATTCACACTCCAAGTAATATTCGGCATGCTAATTACATTGCCGGTTGCGAAATTGCATTATCTCTTATAGTTTCCGAGATATGGACTATCGATAATTTACACCTTAGGCTCTGGTTCTAACTTGGGCCCAAATTGTAAAATGGTCTTATCTATTGGCGATTTCGTTCCAATTCACATTCCAAGTAATATTCGGCATGCTAATTACATTGCCGGTTGCCAAATTGCATTATCTCTTATAGTTTCCGAGATATGGACTATCGATAATTTACACCTTAGGCTCTGCTTCTAACTTGGGCCCAAATTGTAAAATGGTCTTATCTATTGGCGATTTCGTCCCAATTCACATTCCAAGTGATATTCGGCATGCTAATTACATTGCCGGTTGCGAAATTGCATTATCTTTTATAGTTTCCGAGATATGGGCTATCGATAATTTACACCTTAGGCTCTGCTTCTAACTTGGGCCCAAATTATAAAATGGTCTTATCTATTGGCGATTTCGTTCCAATTCACATTCCAAGTAATATTCGGCATGCTAATTACATTGCCGGTTGCCAAATTGCATTATCTCTTATAGTTTCCGAGATATGGACTATCGATAATTTACACCTTAGGCTCTGCTTCTAACTTGGGCCCAAATTGTAAAATGGTCTTATCTATTGGCGATTTAGTTGCAATACACATTCCAAGTAATATTCGGCATGCTAATTACATTGCCGGTTGCCAAATTGCATTATCTCTTATAGTTTCCGAGATATGGACTATCGATAATTTACACCTTAGGCTCTGCTTCTAACTTGGGCCCAAATTGTAAAATGGTCTTATCTATTGGCGATTTCGTTCCAATTCACATTCCAAGTAATATTCGGCATGCTAATTACATTGCCGGTTGCCAAATTGCATTATCTCTTATAGTTTCCGAGATATGGACTATCGATAATTTACACCTTAGGCTCTGCTTCTAACTTGGGCCCAAATTGTAAAATGGTCTTATCTATTGGCGATTTCGTTCCAATTCACATTCCAAGTAATATTCGGCATGCTAATTACATTGCCGGTTGCCAAATTGAATTATCTCTTATAGTTTCCGAGATATGGACTATCTATAATTTACACCTTAGGCTCTGCTTCTAACTTGGGCCCAAATTGTAAAATGGTCTTACCTATTGGCGATTTCGTTCCAATTCACATTCCAAGTAATATTCGGCATGCTAATTACATTGCCGGTTGCCAAATTGCATTATCTCTTATAGTTTCCGAGATATGGACTATCGATAATTTACACCTTAGGCTCTGCTTCTAACTTGGGCCCAAATTGTAAAATGGTCTTATCTATTGGCGATTTCGTTCCAATTCACATTCCAAGTAATATTCGGCATGCTAATTACATTGCCGGTTGCCAAATTGCATTATCTCTTATAGTTTCCGAGATATGGACTATCGATAATTTACACCTTAGGCTCTGCTTCTAACTTGGGCCCAAATTGTAAAATGGTCTTATCTATTGGCTATTTCGTTCCAATTCACATTCCAAGTAATATTCGGCATGCTAATTACATTGCCGGTTGCCAAATTGCATTATCTCTTATAGTTTCCGAGATATGGACTATCGATAATTTACACCTTAGGCTCTGCTTCTAACTTGGGCCCAAATTGTAAAATGGTCTTATCTATTGGCGATTTCGTTCCTATTCACATTCCAAGTAATATTCGGCATGCTAATTACATTGCCGGTTGCCAAATTGCATTATCTCTTATAGTTTCCGAGATATGGACTATCGATAATTTACACCTTAGGCTCTGCTTCTAACTTGGGCCCAAATTGTAAAATGGTCTTATCTATTGGCGATTTCGTTCCAATTCACATTCCAAGTAATATTCGGCATGCTAATTACATTGCCGGTTGCCAAATTGCATTATCTCTTATAGTTTCCGAGATATGGACTATCGATAATTTACACCTTAGGCTCTGCTTCTAACTTGGGCCCAAATTGTAAAATGGTCTTATCTATTGGCGATTTCGTTCCAATTCACATTCCAAGTAATATTCGGCATGCTAATTATATTGCCTGTTGCCAAATTGCATTATCTCTTATAGTTTCCGAGATATGGACTATCGATAATTTACACCTTAGGCTCTGCTTCTAACTTGGGCCCAAATTGTAAAATGGTCTTATCTATTGGCGATTTCGTCCCAATTCACACTCCAAGTGATATTCGGCATGCTAATTACATTGCCGGTTGCGAAATTGCATTATCTCTTATAGTTTCCGAGATATGGACTATCAATAATTTACACCTTAGGCTCTGCTTCTAACTTGGGCCCAAATTGTAAAATGGTCTTATCTATTGGCGATTTCGTTCCAATTCACATTCCAAGTAATATTCGGCATGCTAATTACATTGCCGGTTGCCAAATTGCATTATCTCTTATAGTTTCCGAGATATGGACTATCGATAATTTACACCTTAGGCTCTGCTTCTAACTTGGGCCCAAATTGTAAAATGGTCTTATCTATTGGCGATTTCGTTCCAATTCACATTCCAAGTAATATTCGGCATGCTAATTACATTGCCGGTTGCCAAATTGCATTATCTCTTATAGTTTCCGAGATATGGACTATCGATAATTTACACCTTAGGCTCTGCTTCTAACTTGGGCCCAAATTGTAAAATGGTCTTATCTATTGGCGATTTCGTTCCAATTCACATTCCAAGTAATATTCGGCATGCTAATTACATTGCCGGTTGCCAAATTGCATTATCTCTTATAGTTTCCGAGATATGGACTATCGATAATTTACACCTTAGGCTCTGCTTCTAACTTGGGCCCAAATTGTAAAATGGTCTTATCTATTGGCGATTTCGTTCCAATTCACATTCCAAGTAATATTCGGCATGCTAATTACATTGCCGGTTGCCAAATTGCATTATCTCTTATAGTTTCCGAGATATGGACTATCGATAATTTACACCTTAGGCTCTGCTTCTAACTTGGGCCCAAATTGTAAAATGGTCTTATCTATTGGCGATTTCGTCCCAATTCACAATCCAAGTGATATTCGGCATGCTAATTACATTGCCGGTTGCGAAATTGCATTATCTCTTATAGTTTCCGAGATATGGACTATCGATAATTTACACCTTAGGCTCTGCTTCTAACTTGCTCCCAAATTGTAAAATGGTCTTATCTATTGGCGATTTCGTTCCAATTCACATTCCATGTAATATTCGGCATGCTAATTACATTGCCGGTTGCCAAATTGCATTATCTCTTATAGTTTCCGAGATATGGACTATCGATAATTTACACCTTAGGCTCTGCTTCTAACTTGGGCCCAAATTGTAAAATGGTCTTATCTATTGGCGATTTCATTCCAATTCACACTCCAAGTAATATTCGGCATGCTAATTACATTGCCGGTTGCGAAATTGCATTATCTCTTATAGTTTCCGAGATATGGACTATCGATAATTTACACCTTAGGCTCTGCTTCTAACTTGGGCCCAAATTGTAAAATGGTCTTATCTATTGGCGATTTCGTTCCAATTCACATTCCAAGTAATATTCGGCATGCTAATTACATTGCCGGTTGCCAAATTGCATTATCTCTTATAGTTTCCGAGATATGGACTATCGATAATTTACACCTTAGGCTCTGCTTCTAACTTGGGCCCAAATTGTAAAATGGTCTTATCTATTGGCGATTTCGTCCCAATTCACATTCCAAGTGATATTCGGCATGCTAATTACATTGCCGGTTGCGAAATTGCATTATCTTTTATAGTTTCCGAGATATGGGCTATCGATAATTTACACCTTAGGCTCTGCTTCTAACTTGGGCCCAAATTATAAAATGGTCTTATCTATTGGCGATTTCGTTCCAATTCACATTCCAAGTAATATTCGGCATGCTAATTACATTGCCGGTTGCCAAATTGCATTATCTCTTATAGTTTCCGAGATATGGACTATCGATAATTTACACCTTAGGCTCTGCTTCTAACTTGGGCCCAAATTGTAAAATGGTCTTATCTATTGGCGATTTAGTTGCAATACACATTCCAAGTAATATTCGGCATGCTAATTACATTGCCGGTTGCCAAATTGCATTATCTCTTATAGTTTCCGAGATATGGACTATCGATAATTTACACCTTAGGCTCTGCTTCTAACTTGGGCCCAAATTGTAAAATGGTCTTATCTATTGGCGATTTCGTTCCAATTCACATTCCAAGTAATATTCGGCATGCTAATTACATTGCCGGTTGCCAAATTGCATTATCTCTTATAGTTTCCGAGATATGGACTATCGATAATTTACACCTTAGGCTCTGCTTCTAACTTGGGCCCAAATTGTAAAATGGTCTTATCTATTGGCGATTTCGTTCCAATTCACATTCCAAGTAATATTCGGCATGCTAATTACATTGCCGGTTGCCAAATTGAATTATCTCTTATAGTTTCCGAGATATGGACTATCTATAATTTACACCTTAGGCTCTGCTTCTAACTTGGGCCCAAATTGTAAAATGGTCTTACCTATTGGCGATTTCGTTCCAATTCACATTCCAAGTAATATTCGGCATGCTAATTACATTGCCGGTTGCCAAATTGCATTATCTCTTATAGTTTCCGAGATATGGACTATCGATAATTTACACCTTAGGCTCTGCTTCTAACTTGGGCCCAAATTGTAAAATGGTCTTATCTATTGGCGATTTCGTTCCAATTCACATTCCAAGTAATATTCGGCATGCTAATTACATTGCCGGTTGCCAAATTGCATTATCTCTTATAGTTTCCGAGATATGGACTATCGATAATTTACACCTTAGGCTCTGCTTCTAACTTGGGCCCAAATTGTAAAATGGTCTTATCTATTGGCTATTTCGTTCCAATTCACATTCCAAGTAATATTCGGCATGCTAATTACATTGCCGGTTGCCAAATTGCATTATCTCTTATAGTTTCCGAGATATGGACTATCGATAATTTACACCTTAGGCTCTGCTTCTAACTTGGGCCCAAATTGTAAAATGGTCTTATCTATTGGCGATTTCGTTCCAATTCACATTCCAAGTAATATTCGGCATGCTAATTACATTGCCGGTTGCCAAATTGCATTATCTCTTATAGTTTCCGAGATATGGACTATCGATAATTTACACCTTAGGCTCTGCTTCTAACTTGGGCCCAAATTGTAAAATGGTCTTATCTATTGGCGATTTCGTCCCAATTCACATTCCAAGTGATATTCGGCATGCTAATTACATTGCCGGTTGCGAAATTGCATTATCTCTTATAGTTTCCGAGATATGGACTATCGATAATTTACACCTTAGGCTCTGCTTCTAACTTGGGCCCAAATTGTAAAATGGTCTTATCTATTGGCGATTTCGTTCCAATTCACATTCCAAGTAATATTCGGCATGCTAATTACATTGCCGGTTGCCAAATTGCATTATCTCTTATAGTTTCCGAGATATGGACTATCGATAATTTACACCTTAGGCTCTGCTTCTAACTTGGGCCCAAATTGTAAAATGGTCTTATCTATTGGCGATTTCGTTCCAATTCACATTCCAAGTAATATTCGGCATGCTAATTATATTGCCGGTTGCCAAATTGCATTATCTCTTATAGTTTCCGAGATATGGACTATCGATAATTTACACCTTAGGCTCTGCTTCTAACTTGGGCCCAAATTGTAAAATGGTCTTATCTATTGGCGATTTCGTCCCAATTCACACTCCAAGTGATATTCGGCATGCTAATTACATTGCCGGTTGCGAAATTGCATTATCTCTTATAGTTTCCGAGATATGGACTATCAATAATTTACACCTTAGGCTCTGCTTCTAACTTGGGCCCAAATTGTAAAATGGTCTTATCTATTGGCGATTTCGTTCCAATTCACATTCCAAGTAATATTCGGCATGCTAATTACATTGCCGGTTGCCAAATTGCATTATCTCTTATAGTTTCCGAGATATGGACTATCGATAATTTACACCTTAGGCTCTGCTTCTAACTTGGGCCCAAATTGTAAAATGGTCTTATCTATTGGCGATTTCGTTCCAATTCACATTCCAAGTAATATTCGGCATGCTAATTACATTGCCGGTTGCCAAATTGCATTATCTCTTATAGTTTCCGAGATATGGACTATCGATAATTTACACCTTAGGCTCTGCTTCTAACTTGGGCCCAAATTATAAAATGGTCTTATCTATTGGCGATTTCGTTCCAATTCACATTCCAAGTAATATTCGGCATGCTAATTACATTGCCAGTTGCCAAATTGCATTATCTCTTATAGTTTCCGAGATATGGACTATCGATAATTTACACCTTAGGCTCTGCTTCTAACTTGGGCCCAAATTGTAAAATGGTCTTATCTATTGGCGATTTAGTTGCAATTCACATTCCAAGTAATATTCGGCATGCTAATTACATTGCCGGTTGCCAAATTGCATTATCTCTTATAGTTTCCGAGATATGGACTATCGATAATTTACACCTTAGGCTCTGCTTCTAACTTGGGCCCAAATTGTAAAATGGTCTTATCTATTGGCGATTTCGTTCCAATTCACATTCCAAGTAATATTCGGCATGCTAATTACATTGCCGGTTGCCAAATTGCATTATCTCTTATAGTTTCCGAGATATGGACTATCGATAATTTACACCTTAGGCTCTGCTTCTAACTTGGGCCCAAATTGTAAAATGGTCTTATCTATTGGCGATTTCGTTCCAATTCACATTCCAAGTAATATTCGGCATGCTAATTATATTGCCGGTTGACAAATTGCATTATCTCTTATAGTTTCCGAGATATGGACTATCGATTATTTACACCTTAGGCTCTGCTTCTAACTTGGGCCCAAATTGTAAAATGGTCTTATCTATTGGCGATTTCGTCCCAATTCACACTCCAAGTGATATTCGGCATGCTAATTACATTGCCGGTTGCGAAATTGCATTATCTCTTATAGTTTCCGAGATATGGACTATCAATAATTTACACCTTAGGCTCTGCTTCTAACTTGGGCCCAAATTATAAAATGGTCTTATCTATTGGCGATTTCGTTCCAATTCACATTCCAAGTAATATTCGGCATGCTAATTACATTGCCAGTTGCCAAATTGCATTATCTCTTATAGTTTCCGAGATATGGACTATCGATAATTTACACCTTAGGCTCTGCTTCTAACTTGGGCCCAAATTGTAAAATGGTCTTATCTATTGGCGATTTAGTTGCAATTCACATTCCAAGTAATATTCGGCATGCTAATTACATTGCCGGTTGCCAAATTGCATTATCTCTTATAGTTTCCGAGATATGGACTATCGATAATTTACAACTTAGGCTCTGCTTCTAACTTGGGCCCAAATTGTAAAATGGTCTTATCTATTGGCGATTTCGTTCCAATTCACACTCCAAGTAATATTCGGCATGCTAATTACATTGCCGGTTGCGAAATTGCATTATCTCTTATAGTTTCCGAGATATGGACTATCGATAATATACACCTTAGGCTCTGCTTCTAACTTGGGCCCAAATTGTAAAATGGTCTTATCTATTGGCGATTTCGTTCCAATTCACATTCCAAGTAATATTCGGCATGCTAATTACATTGCCGGTTGCCAAATTGCATTATCTCTTATAGTTTCCGAGATATGGACTATCGATAATTTACAACTTAGGCTCTGCTTCTAACTTGGGCCCAAATTGTAAAATGGTCTTACCTATTGGCGATTCCGTTCCAATTCACATTCCAAGTAATATTCGGCATGCTAATTACATTGCCGGTTGCCAAATTGCATTATCTCTTATAGTTTCCGAGATATGGACTATCGATAATTTACACCTTAGGCTCTGCTTCTAACTTGGGCCCAAATTGTAAAATGGTCTTATCTATTGGCGATTTCGTTCCAATTCACATTCCAAGTAATATTCGGCATGCTAATTACATTGCCGGTTGCCAAATTGCATTATCTCTTATAGTTTCCGAGATATGGACTATCGATAATTTACACCTTAGGCTCTGCTTCTAACTTGGGCCCAAATTGTAAAATGGTCTTATCTATTGGCGATTTCGTCCCAATTCACATTCCAAGTGATATTCGGCATGCTAATTACATTGCCGGTTGCGAAATTGCATTATCTCTTATAGTTTCCGAGATATGGACTATCGATAATTTACACCTTAGGCTCTGCTTCTAACTTGCTCCCAAATTGTAAAATGGTCTTATCTATTGGCGATTTCGTTCCAGTTCACAATCCAAGTAATATTCGGCATGCTAATTACATTGCCGGTTGCCAAATTGCATTATCTCTTATAGTTTCCGAGATATGGACTATCGATAATTTACACCTTAGGCTCTGCTTCTAACTTGGGCCCAAATTGTAAAATGGTCTTATCTATTGGCGATTTCGTTCCAATTCACACTCCAAGTAATATTCGGCATGCTAATTACATTGCCGGTTGCGAAATTGCATTATCTCTTATAGTTTCCGAGATATGGACTATCGATAATTTACACCTTAGGCTCTGCTTCTAACTTGGGCCCAAATTGTAAAATGGTCTTATCTATTGGCGATTTCGTTCCAATTCACATTCCAAGTAATATTCGGCATGCTAATTACATTGCCGGTTGCCAAATTGCATTATCTCTTATAGTTTCCGAGATATGGACTATCGATAATTTACACCTTAGGCTCTGCTTCTAACTTGGGCCCAAATTGTAAAATGGTCTTCTCTATTGGCGATTTCGTCCCAATTCACATTCCAAGTAATATTCGGCATGCTAATTACATTGCCGGTTGCCAAATTGCATTATCTCTTATAGTTTCCGAGATATGGACTATCGATAATTTACACCTTAGGCTCTGCTTCTAACTTGGGCCCAAATTGTAAAATGGTCTTATCTATTGGCGATTTCGTTCCAATTCACATTCCAAGTAATATTCGGCATGCTAATTACATTGCCGTTTGCCAAATTGCATTATCTCTTATAGTTTCCAAGATATGGACTATCGATAATTTACACCTTAGGCTCTGCTTCTAACTTGGGCCCAAATTGTAAAATGGTCTTATCTATTGGCGATTTCGTTCCAATTCACATTCCAAGTAATATTCGGCATGCTAATTACATTGCCGGTTGCCAAATTGCATTAACTCTTATAGTTTCCGAGATATGGACTATCGATAATTTACACCTAAGGCTCTGCTTCTAACTTGGGCCCAAATTGTAAAATGGTCTTATCTATTGGCGATTTCGTTCCAATTCACATTCCAAGTAATATTCGGCATGCTAATTACATTGCCGGTAGCCAAATTGCATTATCTCTTATAGTTTCCGAGATATGGACTATCGATAATTTACACCATAGGCTCTGCTTATAACTTGGGCCCAAATTGTTAAATGGTCTTATCTATTGGCGATTTCGTTCCAATTCACATTCCAGGTAATATTCGGCATGCTAATTACATTGCCGGTTGCCAAATTGCATTATCTCTTATAGTTTCCGAGATATGGACTATCGATAATTTACACCTTAGGCTCTGCTTCTAACTTGGGCCCAAATTGTAAAATGGTCTTATCTATTGGCGATTTCGTTCCAATTCACATTCCAAGTAATATTCGGCATGCTAATTACATTGCCGGTTGCCAAATTGCATTATCTCTTATAGTTTCCGAGATATGGACTATCGATAATTTACACCTTAGGCTCTGCTTCTAACTTGGGCCCAAATTGTAAAATGGTCTTATCTATTGGCGATTTCGTTCCAATTCACATTCCAAGTAATATTCGGCATGCTAATTACATTGCCGGTTGCCAAATTGCATTATCTCTTATAGTTTCCGAGATATGGACTATCGATAATTTACACCTTAGGCTCTGCTTCTAACTTGGGCCCAAATTGTAAAATGGTCTTATCTATTGGTTCGTCCATCGATCGATGGACGAACCTGATTTCGTTCCAATTCACATTCCAAGTAACATTCGGCATGCTAATTACATTGCCGGTTGCCAAATTGCATTATCTCTTATAGTTTCCGAGATATGGACTATCGATAATTTACACCTTAGGCTCTGCTTCTAACTTGGGCCCAAATTGTAAAATGGCCTTATCTATTGGCGATTTCGTTGCAATTCACATTCCAAGTAATATTCGGCATGCTAATTACATTGCCGATTGCCAAATTGCATTATCTCTTATAGTTTCCGAGATATGGACTATCGATAATTTACACCTTAGGCTCTGCTTCTAACTTGGGCACAAATTGTAAAATGGTATTACCTATTGGCGATTTCGTTCCAATTCACACTCCAAGTAATATTCGGCATGCTAATTACATTGCCGGTTGCGATATTGCATTATCTCTTATAGTTTCCGAGATATGGACTATCAATAATTTACACCTTAGGCTCTGCTTCTAACTTGGGCCCAAATTGTAAAATGGTCTTATCTATTGGCGATTTCGTTCCAATTCACATTCCAAGTAATATTCGGCATGCTAATTACATTGCCGGTTGCCAAATTGCATTATCTCTTATAGTTTCCGAGATATGGACTATCGATAATTTACACCTTAGGCTCTGCTTCTAACTTGGGCCCAAATTGTAAAATGGTCTTATCTATTGGCGATTTCGTTCCAATTCACATTCCAAGTAATATTCGGCATGCTAATTACATTGCCGGTTGCCAAATTGCATTAACTCTTATAGTTTCCGAGATATGGACTATCGATAATTTACACCTTAGGCTCTGCTTCTAACTTTTGCCCAAATTGTAAAATGGTCTTATCTATTGGCGATTTCGTTCCAATTCACATTCCAAGTAATATTCGGCATGCTAATTACATTGCCGGTTGCCAAATTGCATTATCTCTTATAGTTTCCGAGATATGGACTATCGATAATTTACACCTTAGGCTCTGCTTCTAACTTGGGCCCAAATTGTAAAATGGTCTTATCTATTGGCGATTTCGTTCCAATTCACATTCCAAGTAATATTCGGCATGCTAATTACATTGCCGGTTGCCAAATTGCATTATCTCTTATAGTTTCCGAGATATGGACTATCGATAATTTACACCTTAGGCTCTGCTTCTAACTTGGGCCCAAATTGTAAAATAGTCTTATCTATTGGCGATTTCGTCCCAATTCACATTCCAAGTGATATTCGGCATGCTAATTACATTGCCGGTTGCCAAATTGCATTATCTCTTATAGTTTCCGAGATATGGACTATCGATAATTTACACCTTAGGCTCTGCTTCTAACTTGGGCCCAAATTGTAAAATGGTCTTATCTATTGGCGATTTCGTTCCAATTCACATTCCAAGTAATATTCGGCATGCTAATTACATTGCCGGTAGCCAAATTGCATTATCTCTTATAGTTTCCGAGATATGGACTATCGATAATTTACACCATAGGCTCTGCTTATAACTTGGGCCCAAATTGTTAAATGGTCTTATCTATTGGCGATTTCGTTCCAATTCACATTCCAGGTAATATTCGGCATGCTAATTACATTGCCGGTTGCCAAATTGCATTATCTCTTATAGTTTCCGAGATATGGACTATCGATAATTTACACCTTAGGCTCTGCTTCTAACTTGGGCCCAAATTGTAAAATGGTCTTATCTATTGGCGATTTCGTTCCAATTCACATTCCAAGTAATATTCGGCATGCTAATTACATTGCCGGTTGCCAAATTGCATTATCTCTTATAGTTTCCGAGATATGGACTATCGATAATTTACACCTTAGGCTCTGCTTCTAACTTGGGCCCAAATTGTAAAATGGTCTTATCTATTGGCGATTTCGTTCCAATTCACATTCCAAGTAATATTCGGCATGCTAATTACATTGCCGGTTGCCAAATTGCATTATCTCTTATAGTTTCCGAGATATGGACTATCGATAATTTACACCTTAGGCTCTGCTTCTAACTTGGGCCCAAATTGTAAAATGGTCTTATCTATTGGTGATTTCGTTCCAATTCACATTCCAAGTAACATTCGGCATGCTAATTACATTGCCGGTTGCCAAATTGCATTATCTCTTATAGTTTCCGAGATATGGACTATCGATAATTTACACCTTAGGCTCTGCTTCTAACTTGGGCCCAAATTGTAAAATGGCCTTATCTATTGGCGATTTCGTTGCAATTCACATTCCAAGTAATATTCGGCATGCTAATTACATTGCCGATTGCCAAATTGCATTATCTCTTATAGTTTCCGAGATATGGACTATCGATAATTTACACCTTAGGCTCTGCTTCTAACTTGGGCACAAATTGTAAAATGGTATTACCTATTGGCGATTTCGTTCCAATTCACACTCCAAGTAATATTCGGCATGCTAATTACATTGCCGGTTGCGATATTGCATTATCTCTTATAGTTTCCGAGATATGGACTATCAATAATTTACACCTTAGGCTCTGCTTCTAACTTGGGCCCAAATTGTAAAATGGTCTTATCTATTGGCGATTTCGTTCCAATTCACATTCCAAGTAATATTCGGCATGCTAATTACATTGCCGGTTGCCAAATTGCATTATCTCTTATAGTTTCCGAGATATGGACTATCGATAATTTACACCTTAGGCTCTGCTTCTAACTTGGGCCCAAATCGTAAAATGGTCTTATCTATTGGCGATTTCGTTCCAATTCACATTCCAAGTAATATTCGGCATGCTAATTACATTGCCGGTTGCCAAATTGCATTATCTCTTATAGTTTCCGAGATATGGACTATCGATAATTTACACCTTAGGCTCTGCTTCTAACTTGGGCCCAAATTGTAAAATGGTCTTATCTATTGGCGATTTCGTTCCAATTCACATTCCAAGTAATATTCGGCATGCTAATTACATTGCCGGTTGCCAAATTGCATTAACTCTTATAGTTTCCGAGATATGGACTATCGATAATTTACACCTTAGGCTCTGCTTCTAACTTTTGCCCAAATTGTAAAATGGTCTTATCTATTGGCGATTTCGTTCCAATTCACATTCCAAGTAATATTCGGCATGCTAATTACATTGCCGGTTGCCAAATTGCATTATCTCTTATAGTTTCCGAGATATGGACTATCGATAATTTACACCATAGGCTCTGCTTATAACTTGGGCCCAAATTGTAAAATGGTCTCATCTATTGGCGATTTCGTTCCAACTCACATTCCAAGTAATATTCGGCATGCTAATTACATTGCCGGTTGCCAAATTGCATTATCACTTATAGTTTCCGAGATATGGACTATCGATAATTTACACCTTAGGCTCTGCTTCTAACTTGGGCCCAAATTGTAAAATGGTCTTATCTATTGGCGATTTCGTTCCAATTCACATTCCAAGTAATATTCGGCATGCTAATTACATTGCCGGTTGCCAAATTTCATTATCTCTTATAGTTTCCGAGATATGGACTATCGATAATTTACACCTTAGGCTCTGCTTCTAACTTGGGCCCAAATTGTAAAATGGTCTTATCTATTGGCGATTTCGTTCCAATTCACATTCCAAGTAATATTCGGCATGCTAATTACATTGCCGGTTGCCAAATTGCATTATCTCTTATAGTTTCCGAGATATGGACTATCGATAATTTACACCTTAGGCTCTGCTTCTAACTTGGGCCCAAATTGTAAAATAGTCTTATCTATTGGCGATTTCGTCCCAATTCACATTCCAAGTGATATTCGGCATGCTAATTACATTGCCGGTTGCGAAATTGCATTATCTCTTATAGTTTCCGAGATATGGACTATCAATAATTTACACCTTAGGCTCTGCTTCTAACTTGGGCCCAAATTGTAAAATGGTCTTATCTATTGGCGATTTCGTTCCAATTCACATTCCAAGTAATATTCGGCATGCTAATTACATTGCCGGTTGCCAAATTGCATTATCTCTTATAGTTTCCGAGATATGGACTATCGATAATTTACACCTTAGGCTCTGCTTCTAACTTGGGCCCAAATTGTAAAATGGTCTTATCTATTGGCGATTTCGTTCCAATTCACATTCCAAGTAATATTCGGCATGCTAATTACATTGCCGGTTGCCAAATTGCATTATCTCTTATAGTTTCCGAGATATGGACTATCGATAATTTACACCTTAGGCTCTGCTTCTAACTTGGGCCCAAATTGTAAAATGGTCTTATCTATTGGCGATTTCGTTCCAATTCACATTCCAAGTAATATTCGACATGCTAATTACATTGCCGGTTGCCAAATTGCATTATCTCTTATAGTTTCCGAGATATGGACTATCGATAATTTACACCTTAGGCTCTGCTTCTAACTTGGGCCCAAATTGTAAAATGGTATTACCTATTGGCGATTTCGTTCCAATTCACACTCCAAGTAATATTCGGCATGCTAATTACATTGCCGGTTGCGATATTGCATTATCTCTTATAGTTTCCGAGATATGGACTATCAATAATTTACACCTTAGGCTCTGCTTCTAACTTGGGCCCAAATTGTAAAATGGTCTTATCTATTGGCGATTTCGTTCCAATTCACATTCCAAGTAATATTCGGCATGCTAATTACATTGCCGGTTGCCAAATTGCATTATCTCTTATAGTTTCCGAGATATGGACTATCGATAATTTACACCTTAGGCTCTGCTTCTAACTTGTTCCCAAATCGTAAAATGGTCTTATCTATTGGCGATTTCGTTCCAGTTCACATTCCAAGTAATATTGGGCATGCTAATTACATTGCCGGTTGCCAAATTGCATTATCTCTTATAGTTTCCGAGATATGGACTATCGATAATTTACACCTTAGGCTCTGCTTCTTACTTGGGCCCAAATTGTAAAATGGTCTTATCTATTGGCGATTTCGTTCCAATTCACATTCCAAGTAATATTCGGCATGCTAACTACATTGCCGGTTGCCAAATTGCATTAACTCTTATAGTTTCCGAGATATGGACTATCGATAATTTACACCTTAGGCTCTGCTTCTAACTTGGGCCCAAATTGTAAAATGGTCTTATCTATTGGCGATTTCGTTCCAATTCACATTCCAAGTAATATTCGGCATGCTAATTACATTGCCGGTTGCCAAATTGCATTATCTCTTATAGTTTCCGAGATATGGACTATCGATAATTTACACCTTAGGCTCTGCTTCTAACTTGGGCCCAAATTGTAAAATGGTCTTATCTATTGGCGATTTCGTTCCAATTCACATTCCAAGTAATATTCGACATGCTAATTACATTGCCGGTTGCCAAATTGCATTATCTCTTATAGTTTCCGAGATATGGACTATCGATAATTTACACCTTAGGCTCTGCTTCTAACTTGGACCCAAATTGTAAAATGGTCTTATCTATTAGCGATTTCGTTCCAATTCACATTCCAAGTAATATTCGGCATGCTAATTACATTGCCGGTTGCCAAATTGCATTATCTCTTATAGTTTCCGAGATATGGACTATCGATAATTTACACCTTAGGCTCTGCTTCTAACTTGGGCCCAAATTGTAAAATGGTCTTATCTATTGGCGATTTCGTTCCAATTCACATTCCAAGTAATATTCGGCATGCTAATTACATTGCCGGTTGCCAAATTGCATTATCTCTTATAGTTTCCGAGATATGGACTATCAATAATTTACACCTTAGGCTCTGCTTCTAACTTGGGCCCAAATTGTAAAATGGTCTTATCTATTGGCGATTTCGTTCCAATTCCATTCCAAGTAATATTCGGCATGCTAATTACATTGCCGGTTGCCAAATTGCATTATCTCTTATAGTTTCCGAGATATGGACTATCGATAATTTACACCTTAGGCTCTGCTTCTAACTTGGGCCCAAATTGTAAAATGGCCTTATCTATTGGCGATTTCGTTCCAATTCACATTCCAAGTAATATTCGGCATGCTAATTACATTGCCGGTTGCCAAATTGCATTATCTCTTATAGTTTCCGAGATATGGACTATCGATAATTTACACCTTAGGCTCTGCTTCTAACTTGGGCCCAAATTGTAAAATGGTCTTACCTATTGGCGATTTCGTTCCAATTCACACTCCAAGTAATATTCGGCATGCTAATTACATTGCCGGTTGCGAAATTGCATTATCCCTTATAGTTTCCGAGATATGGACTATCAATAATTTACACCTTAGGCTCTGCTTCTAACTTGGGCCCAAATTGTAAAATGGTCTTACCTATTGGCGATTTCGTTCCAATTCACATTCCAAGTAATATTCGGCATGCTAATTACATTGCCGGTTGCCAAATTGCATTATCTCTTATAGTTTCCGAGATATGGACTCTCGATAATTTACACCTTAGGCTCGGCTTCTAACTTGGGCCCAAATTGTAAAATGGTCTTATCTATTGGCGATTTCGTTCCAATTCACATTCCAAGTAATATTCGGCATGCTAATTACATTGCCGGTTGCCAAATTGTATTATCTCTTATAGTTTCCGAGATATGGACTATCGATAATTTACACCTTAGGCTCTGCTTCTAACTTGGGCCCAAATTGTAAAATGGTATTATCTATTGGCGATTTCGTCCCAATTCACGTTCCAAGTGATATTCGGCATGCTAATTACATTGCCGATTGCGAAATTGCATTATCTCTTATAGTTTCCGAGATATGGACTATCAATAATTTACACCTTAGGCTCTGCTTCTAACTTGGGCCCAAATTGTAAAATGGCCTTATCTATTGGCGATTTCGTTCCAATTCACATTTCAAGTAATATTCGGCATGCTAATTACATTGCCGGTTGCCAAATTGCATTATCTCTTATAGTTTCCGAGATATGGACTATCGATAATTTACACCTTAGGCTGTGCTTCTAACTTGGGCCCAAATTGTAAAATGGTCTTATCTATTGGCGATTTCGTTCCAATTCACATTCCAAGTAATATTCGGCATGCTAATTACATTGCCGGTTGCCAAATTGCATTATCTCTTATAGTTTCCGAGATATGGACTATCGATAATTTACACCTTATTCTCTGCTTCTAACTTGGGCCCAAATTGTAAAATGGTCTTATCTATTGGCGATTTCGTTCCAATTCACACTCCAAGTAATATTCGGCATGCTAATTACATTGCCGGTTGCAAAATTGCATTATCTCTTATAGTTTCCGAGATATGGACTATCAATAATTTACACCTTAGACTCTGCTTCTAACTTGGGCCCAAATTGTAAAATGGTCTTATCTATCGGCGATTTCGTTCCAATTCACATTCCAAGTAATATTCGGCATGCTAATTACATTGCCGGTTGCCAAATTGCATTATCTCTTATAGTTTCCGAGATATGGACTATCGATAATTTACACCTTAGGCTCAGCTTCTAACTTGGGCCCAAATTGTAAAATGGTCTTATCTATTGGCGATTTCGTTCCAATTCACATTCCAAGTAATATTCGGCATGCTAATTACATTGCCGGTTGCCAAATTGCATTATCTCTTATAGTTTCCGAGATATGGACTATCGATAATTTACACCTTAGCCTCTTCTTCTAACTTGGGCCCAAATTGTAAAATGGTCTTATCTATTGGCGTTTTCGTTCCAATTCACATTCCAAGTAATATTCGGCATGCTAATTACATTGCCGGTTGCCAAATTGCATTATCTCTTATAGTTTCCGAGATATGGACTATCGATAATTTACACCTTAGGCTCTGCTTCTAACTTGGGCCCAAATTGTAAAATGGTCTTCTCTATTGGCGATTTCGTTCCAATTCACATTCCAAGTAATATTCGGCATGCTAACTACATTGCCGGTTGCCAAATTGCATTATCTCTTATAGTTTCCGAGATATGGACTATCGATAATTTACACCTTAGGCTCTGCTTCTAACTTGGGCCCAAATTGTAAAATGGTCTTCTCTATTGGCGATTTCGTTCCAATTCACATTCCAAGTAATATTCGGCATGCTAATTACATTGCCGGTTGCCAAATTGCATTATCTCTTATAGTTTCCGAGATATGGACTATCGATAATTTACACCTTAGGCTATAATATCTTTGGTTATTATTGTATAAACTCAAGTGCTACTGGTCATAATGGAATTTTATTTCTTATATTTTTTTAAAACTTGCCGTCATTTAAAAGTAAGGTTAGTTAAAAGAAAAGAAGTTATTGAAATAATAATATATTTACTATAGAAGAATTGTCAATTTATTACGATTAATAATCAAATAATGCTAGGCATATAGCTGTCAATAACAAAAATAAAATAAATATTTGTGTTCAAATATTATGGCTGAATAATTACAATTTAGGCAACATCACATGCACTATTTTTATATTTATATTTAATATATTATCAGAATGGATGTAAAGATAATAATCACATTGTCGTATAATAAAATTAAATCAACCATAAAAAATATTGATAGAAATAATTTTTCGATAAAAAACTTAAAATTTTGAATTAACCGCCTAAAATAGGTTTGTCATTTTTTGCTGCGCTGCCACATTGGCATTTCATTACGTCAGATAATTTACACCTTAGGCTCTGCTTCTAACTTGGGCCCAAATTGTAAAATGGTATTATCTATTGGCGATTTCGTCCCAATTCACGTTCCAAGTGATATTCGGCATGCTAATTACATTGCCGATTGCGAAATTGCATTATCTCTTATAGTTTCCGAGATATGGACTATCAATAATTTACACCTTAGGCTCTGCTTCTAACTTGGGCCCAAATTGTAAAATGGCCTTATCTATTGGCGATTTCGTTCCAATTCACATTTCAAGTAATATTCGGCATGCTAATTACATTGCCGGTTGCCAAATTGCATTATCTCTTATAGTTTCCGAGATATGGACTATCGATAATTTACACCTTAGGCTCTGCTTCTAACTTGGGCCCAAATTGTAAAATGGTCTTATCTATTGGCGATTTCGTTCCAATTCACATTCCAAGTAATACTCGGCATGCTAATTACATTGCCGGTTGCCAAATTGCATTATCTCTTATAGTTTCCGAGATATGGACTATCGATAATTTACACCTTAGGCTGTGCTTCTAACTTGGGCCCAAATTGTAAAATGGTCTTATCTATTGGCGATTTCGTTCCAATTCACATTCCAAGTAATATTCGGCATGCTAATTACATTGCCGGTTGCCAAATTGCATTATCTCTTATAGTTTCCGAGATATGGACTATCGATAATTTACACCTTATTCTCTGCTTCTAACTTGGGCCCAAATTGTAAAATGGTCTTATCTATTGGCGATTTCGTTCCAATTCACACTCCAAGTAATATTCGGCATGCTAATTACATTGCCGGTTGCGAAATTGCATTATCTCTTATAGTTTCCGAGATATGGACTATCAATAATTTACACCTTAGGCTCTGCTTCTAACTTGGGCCCAAATTGTAAAATGGTCTTATCTATCGGCGATTTCGTTCCAATTCACATTCCAAGTAATATTCGGCATGCTAATTACATTGCCGGTTGCCAAATTGCATTATCTCTTATAGTTTCCGAGATATGGACTATCGATAATTTACACCTTAGGCTCATCTTCTAACTTGGGCCCAAATTGTAAAATGGTCTTATCTATTGGCGATTTCGTTCCAATTCACATTCCAAGTAATATTCGGCATGCTAATTACATTGCCGGTTGCCAAATTGCATTATCTCTTATAGTTTCCGAGATATGGACTATCGATAATTTACACCTTAGCCTCTTCTTCTAACTTGGGCCCAAATTGTAAAATGGTCTTATCTATTGGCGTTTTCGTTCCAATTCACATTCCAAGTAATATTCGGCATGCTAATTACATTGCCGGTTGCCAAATTGCATTATCTCTTATAGTTTCCGAGATATGGACTATCGATAATTTACACCTTAGGCTCTGCTTCTAACTTGGGCCCAAATTGTAAAATGGTCTTCTCTATTGGCGATTTCGTTCCAATTCACATTCCAAGTAATATTCGGCATGCTAATTACATTGCCGGTTGCCAAATTGCATTATCTCTTATAGTTTCCGAGATATGGACTATCGATAATTTACACCTTAGGCTCTGCTTCTAACTTGGGCCCAAATTGTAAAATGGTCTTCTCTATTGGCGATTTCGTTCCAATTCACATTCCAAGTAATATTCGGCATGCTAATTACATTGCCGGTTGCCAAATTGCATTATCTCTTATAGTTTCCGAGATATGGACTATCGATAATTTACACCTTAGGCTCTGCTTCTTACTTGGGCCCAAATTGTAAAATGGTCTTCTCTATTGGCGATTTCGTTCCAATTCACAATCCAAGTAATATTCGGCATGCTAATTACATTGCCGGTTGCCAAATTGCATTATCTCTTATAGTTTCCGAGATATGGACTATCGATAATTTACACCTTAGGCTCTGCTTCTAACTTGGGCCCAAATTGTAAAATCGTCTTATCTATTGGCGATTTCGTTCCAATTCACATTCCAAGTAATATTCGGCATGCTAATTACATTGCCGGTTGCCAAATTGCATTATCTCTTATAGTTTCCGAGATATGGACTATCGATAATTTACACCTTAGGCTCTGCTTCTAACTTGGGCCCAAATTGTAAAATGGTCTTACCTATTGGCGATTTCGTTCCAATTCACATTCCAAGTAATATTCGGCATGCTAATTACATTGCCGGTTGCCAAATTGCATTATCTCTTATAGTTTCCGAGATATGGACTATCGATAATTTACATCTTACGCTCTGCTTCTAACTTGGGCCCAAATTGTAAAATCGTCTTATCTATTGGCGATTTCGTTCCAATTCACATTCCAAGTAATATTCGGCATGCTAATTACATTGCCGGTTGCCAAATTGCATTATCTCTTATAGTTTCCGAGATATGGACTATCGATAATTTACATCTTACGCTCTGCTTCTAACTTGGGCCCAAATTGTAAAATCGTCTTATCTATTGGCGATATCGTTCCAATTCACATTCCAAGTAATATTCGGCATGCTAATTACATTGCCGGTTGCCAAATTGCATTATCTCTTATAGTTTCCGAGATATGGACTATCGATAATTTACACCTTAGGCTCTGCTTCTAACTTGGGCCCAAATTGTAAAATGGTCTTACCTATTGGCGATTTCGTTCCAATTCACATTCCAAGTAATATTCGGCATGCTAATTACATTGCCGGTTGCCAAATTGCATTATCTCTTATAGTTTCCGAGATATGGACTATCGATAATTTACATCTTACGCTCTGCTTCTAACTTGGGCCCATATTGTAAAATCGTCTTATCTATTGGCGATTACGTTCCAATTCACATTCCAAGTAATATTCGGCATGCTAATTACATTGCCGGTTGCCAAATTGCATTATCTCTTATAGTTTCCGAGATATGGACTATCGATAATTTACATCTTACGCTCTGCTTCTAACTTGGGCCCAAATTGTAAAATCGTCTTATCTATTGGCGATTTCGTTCCAATTCACATTCCAAGTAATATTCGGCATGCTAATTACATTGCCGGTTGCCAAATTGCATTATCTCTTATAGTTTCCGAGATATGGACTATCGATAATTTACACCTTAGGCTCTGCTTCTAACTTGGGCCCAAATTGTAAAATGGTCTTACCTATTGGCGATTTCGTTCCAATTCACATTCCAAGTAATATTCGGCATGCTAATTACATTGCCGGTTGCCAAATTGCATTATCTCTTATAGTTTCCGAGATATGGACTATCGATAATTTACATCTTACGCTCTGCTTCTAACTTGGGCCCAAATTGTAAAATCGTCTTATCTATTGGCGATTTCGTTCCAATTCACATTCCAAGTAATATTCGGCATGCTAATTACATTGCCGGTTGCCAAATTGCATTATCTCTTATAGTTTCCGAGATATGGACTATCGATAATTTACACCTTAGGCTCTGCATCTAACTTGGGCCCAAATTGTAAAATGGTCTTATCTATTGGCGATTTCTTTCCAATTCACATTCCAAGTAATATTCGGCATGCTAATTACATTGCCGGTTGCCAAATTGCATTATCTCTTATAGTTTCCGAGATATGGACTATCGATAATTTACATCTTAGGCTCTGCTTCTAACTTGGGCCCAAATTGTAAAATGGTCTTATCTATTGGCGATTTCGTTCCAATTCACATTCCAAGTAATATTCGGCATGCTAATTACATTGCCGGTTGCCAAATTGCATTATCTCTTATAGTTTCCGAGATATGGACTATCGATAATTTACACCTTAGGCTCTGCTTCTAACTTGGGCCCAAATTGTAAAATGGTCTTATCTATTGGCGATTTCGTCCCAATTCACATTCCAAGTGATATTCGGCATGCTAATTACATTGCCGGTTGCGAAATTGCATTATCTCTTATAGTTTCCGAGATATGGACTATCAATAATTTACACCTTAGGCTCTGCTTCTAACTTGGGCCCAAATTGTAAAATGGTCTTATCTATTGGCGATTTCGTTCCAATTCACATTCCAAGTAATATTCGGCATGCTAATTACATTGCCGGTTGCCAAATTGCATTATCTCTTATAGTTTCCGAGATATGGACTATCGATAATTTACACCTTAGGCTCTGCTTCTAACTTGGGCCCAAATTGTGAAATGGTCTTATCTATTGGCGATTTCGTTCCAATTCACATTCCAAGTAATATTCGGCATGCTAATTACATTGCCGGTTGCCAAATTGCATTATCTCTTATAGTTTCCGAGATATGGATTATCGATAATTTACACCTTAGGCTCTGCTTCTAACTTGGGCCCAAATTGTAAAATGGTCTTATCTATTGGCGATTTCGTTCCAATTCACATTCCAAGTAATATTCGGCATGCTAATTACATTGCCGGTTGCCAAATTGCATTATCTCTTATAGTTTCCGAGATATGGACTATCGATAATTTACACCTTAGGCTCTGCTTCTAACTTGGGCCCAAATTGTAAAATGGCCTTATCTATTGGCGATTTCGTTCCAATTCACATTCCAAGTAATATTCGGCATGCTAATTACATTGCCGGTTGCCAAATTGCATTATCTCTTATAGTTTCCGAGATATGGACTATCGATAATTTACACCTTAGGCTCTGCTTCTAACTTGGGCCCAAATTGTAAAATGGTCTTACCTATTGGCGATTTCGTTCCAATTCACATTCCAAGTAATATTCGGCATGCTAATTACATTGCCGGTTGCCAAATTGCATTATCTCTTATAGTTTCCGAGATATGGACTATCGATAATTTACATCTTACGCTCTGCTTCTAACTTGGGCCCAAATTGTAAAATCGTCTTATCTATTGGCGATTACGTTCCAATTCACATTCCAAGTAATATTCGGCATGCTAATTACATTGCCGGTTGCCAAATTGCATTATCTCTTATAGTTTCCGAGATATGGACTATCGATAATTTACATCTTACGCTCTGCTTCTAACTTGGGCCCAAATTGTAAAATCGTCTTATCTATTGGCGATTTCGTTCCAATTCACATTCCAAGTAATATTCGGCATGCTAATTACATTGCCGGTTGCCAAATTGCATTATCTCTTATAGTTTCCGAGATATGGACTATCGATAATTTACACCTTAGGCTCTGCTTCTAACTTGGGCCCAAATTGTAAAATGGTCTTACCTATTGGCGATTTCGTTCCAATTCACATTCCAAGTAATATTCGGCATGCTAATTACATTGCCGGTTGCCAAATTGCATTATCTCTTATAGTTTCCGAGATATGGTCTATCGATAATTTACATCTTACGCTCTGCTTCTAACTTGGGCCCAAATTGTAAAATCGTCTTATCTATTGGCGATTTCGTTCCAATTCACATTCCAAGTAATATTCGGCATGCTAATTACATTGCCGGTTGCCAAATTGCATTATCTCTTATAGTTTCCGAGATATGGACTATCGATAATTTACACCTTAGGCTCTGCTTCTAACTTGGGCCCAAATTGTAAAATGGTCTTATCTATTGGCGATTTCTTTCCAATTCACATTCCAAGTAATATTCGGCATGCTAATTACATTGCCGGTTGCCAAATTGCATTATCTCTTATAGTTTCCGAGATATGGACTATCGATAATTTACATATTAGGCTCTGCTTCTAACTTGGGCCCAAATTGTAAAATGGTCTTATCTATTGGCGATTTCGTTCCAATTCATATTCCAAGTAATATTCGGCATGCTAATTACATTGCCGGTTGCCAAATTGCATTATCTCTTATAGTTTCCGAGATATGGGCTATCGATAATTTACACCTTAGGCTCTGCTTCTAACTTGGGCCCAAATTGTAAAATGGTCTTATCTATTGGCGATTTCGTCCCAATTCACATTCCAAGTGATATTCGGCATGCTAATTACATTGCCGGTTGCGAAATTGCATTATCTCTTATAGTTTCCGAGATATGGACTATCAATAATTTACACCTTAGGCTCTGCTTCTAACTTGGGCCCAAATTGTAAAATGGTCTTATCTATTGGCGATTTCGTTCCAATTCACATTCCAAGTAATATTCGGCATGCTAATTACATTGCCGGTTGCCAAATTGCATTATCTCTTATAGTTTCCGAGATATGGACTATCGATAATTTACACCTTAGGCTCTGCTTCTAACTTGGGCCCAAATTGTGAAATGGTCTTATCTATTGGCGATTTCGTTCCAATTCACATTCCAAGT
The DNA here is from genome assembly GCF_030347505.1 of Rhynchophorus ferrugineus. NCBI lineage: Eukaryota > Metazoa > Arthropoda > Insecta > Coleoptera > Curculionidae > Rhynchophorus > Rhynchophorus ferrugineus. Next base: position 125,530 of record NW_027472831.1, read on the forward strand.
AATATTCGGCCTGCTAATTACATTGCCGGTTGCCAAATTGCATTATCTCTTATAGTTTCCGAGATATGGATTATCGATAATTTACACCTTACGCTCTGCTTCTAACTTGGGCCCAAATTGTAAAATGGTCTTATCTATTGGCGATTTCGTTCCAATTCACATTCCAAGTAATATTCGGCATGCTAATTACATTGCCGGTTGCCAAATTGCATTATCTCTTATAGTTTCCGAGATATGGACTATCGATAATTTACACCTTAGGCTCTGCTTCTAACTTGGGCCCAAATTGTAAAATGGCCTTATCTATTGGCGATTTCGTTCCAATTCACATTCCAAGTAATATTCGGCATGCTAATTACATTGCCGGTTGCCAAATTGCATTATCTCTTATAGTTTCCGAGATATGGACTATCGATAATTTACACCTTAGGCTCTGCTTCTAACTTGGGCCCAAATTGTAAAATGGTCTTACCTATTGGCGATTTCGTTCCAATTCACACTCCAAGTAATATTCGGCATGCTTATTACATTGCCGGTTGCGAAATTGCATTATCTCTTATAGTTTCCGAGATATGGACTATCAATAATTTACACCTTAGGCTCTGCTTCTAACTTGGGCCCAAATTGTGAAATGGTCTTATCTATTGGCGATTTCGTTCCAATTCACATTCCAAGTAATATTCGGCCTGCTAATTACATTGCCGGTTGCCAAATTGCATTATCTCTTATAGTTTCCGAGATATGGATTATCGATAATTTACACCTTACGCTCTGCTTCTAACTTGGGCCCAAATTGTAAAATGGTCTTATCTATTGGCGATTTCGTTCCAATTCACATTCCAAGTAATATTCGGCATGCTAATTACATTGCCGGTTGCCAAATTGCATTATCTCTTATAGTTTCCGAGATATGGACTATCGATAATTTACACCTTAGGCTCTGCTTCTAACTTGGGCCCAAATTGTAAAATGGCCTTATCTATTGGCGATTTCGTTCCAATTCACATTCCAAGTAATATTCGGCATGCTAATTACATTGCCGGTTGCCAAATTGCATTATCTCTTATAGTTTCCGAGATATGGACTATCGATAATTTACACCTTAGGCTCTGCTTCTAACTTGGGCCCAAATTGTAAAATGGTCTTACCTATTGGCGATTTCGTTCCAATTCACACTCCAAGTAATATTCGGCATGCTTATTACATTGCCGGTTGCGAAATTGCATTATCTCTTATAGTTTCCGAGATATGGACTATCAATAATTTACACCTTAGGCTCTGCTTCTAACTTGGGCCCAAATTGTAAAATGGTCTTATCTATTGGCGATTTCGTTCCAATTAACATTCCAAGTAATATTCGGCATGCTAATTACATTGCCGGTTGCCAAATTGCATTATCTCTTATAGTTTCCGAGATATGGACTCTCGATAATTTACACCTTAGGCTCTGCTTCTAACTTGGGCCCAAATTGTAAAATGGTCTTATCTATTGGCGATTTCGTTCCAATTCACATTCCAAGTAATATTCGGCATGCTAATTACATTGCCGGTTGCCAAATTGCATTATCTCTTATAGTTTCCGAGATATGGACTATCGATAATTTACACCTTAGGCTCTGCTTCTAACTTGGGCCCAAATTGTAAAATGGTCTTATCTATTGGCGATTTCGTCCCAATTCACATTCCAAGTGATATTCGGCATGCTAATTACATTGCCGATTGCGAAATTGCATTATCTCTTATAGTTTCCGAGATATGGACTATCAATAATTTACACCTTAGGCTCTGCTTCTAACTTGGGCCCAAATTGTAAAATGGCCTTATCTATTGGCGATTTCGTTCCAATTCACATTCCAAGTAATACTCGGCATGCTAATTACATTGCCGGTTGCCAAATTGCATTATCTCTTATAGTTTCCGAGATATGGACTATCGATAATTTACACCTTAGGCTCTGCTTCTAACTTGGGCCCAAATTGTAAAATGGTCTTATCTATTGGCGATTTCGTTCCAATTCACATTCCAAGTAATATTCGGCATGCTAATTACATTGCCGGTTGCCAAATTGCATTATCTCTTATAGTTTCCGAGATATGGACTATCGATAATTTACACCTTATTCTCTGCTTCTAACTTGGGCCCAAATTGTAAAATGGTCTTATCTATTGGCGATTTCGTTCCAATTCACACTCCAAGTAATATTCGGCATGCTAATTACATTGCCGGTTGCGAAATTGCATTATCTCTTATAGTTTCCGAGATATGGACTATCAATAATTTACACCATAGGCTCTGCTTCTAACTTGGGCCCAAATTGTAAAATGGTCTTATCTATTGGCGATTTCGTTCCAATTCACATTCCAAGTAATATTCGGCATGCTAATTACATTGCCGGTTGCCAAATTGCATTATCTCTTATAGTTTCCGAGATATGGACTATCGATAATTTACACCTTAGGCTCTGCTTCTAACTTGGGCCCAAATTGTAAAATGGTCTTATCTATTGGCGATTTCGTTCCAATTCACATTCCAAGTAATATTCGGCATGCTAATTACATTGCCGGTTGCCAAATTGCATTATCTCTTATAGTTTCCGAGATATGGACTATCGATAATTTACACCTTAGCCTCTGCTTCTAACTTGGGCCCAAATTGTAAAATCGTCTTATCTATTGGCGTTTTCGTTCCAATTCACATTCCAAGTAATATTCGGCATGCTAATTACATTGCCGGTTGCCAAATTGCATTATCTCTTATAGTTTCCGAGATATGGACTCTCGATAATTTACACCTTAGGCTCTGCTTCTAACTTGGGCCCAAATTGTAAAATGGTCTTCTCTATTGGCGATTTCGTTCCAATTCACATTCCAAGTAATATTCGGCATGCTAATTACATTGCCGGTTGCCAAATTGCATTATCTCTTATAGTTTCCGAGATATGGACTATCGATAATTTACACCTTAGGCTCTGCTTCTAACTTGGGCCCAAATTGTAAAATGATCTTATCTATTGGCGATTTCGTTCCAATTCACATTCCAAGTAATATTCGGCATGCTAATAACATTGCCGGTTGCCAAATTGCATTATCTCTTATAGTTTCCGAGATATGGACTATCGATAATTTACACCTTAGGCTCTGCTTCTAACTTGGGCCCAAATTGTAAAATGGTCTTCTCTATTGGCGATTTCGTTCCAATTCACATTCCAAGTAATATTCGGCATGCTAATTACATTGCCGGTTGCCAAATTGCATTATCTCTTATAGTTTCCGAGATATGGACTATCGATAATTTACACCTTAGGCTCTGCTTCTAACTTGGGCCCAAATTGTAAAATGGTCTTCTCTATTGGCGATTTCGTTCCAATTCACATTCCAAGTAATATTCGGCATGCTAATTACATTGCCGGTTGCCAAATTGCATTATCTCTTATAGTTTCCGAGATATGGACTATCGATAATTTACACCTTAGGCTCTGCTTCTAACTTGGACCCAAATTGTAAAATCGTCTTATCTATTGGCGATTTCGTTCCAATTCACATTCCAAGTAATATTCGGCATGCTAATTACATTGCCGGTTGCCAAATTGCATTATCTCTTATAGTTTCCGAGATATGGACTATCGATAATTTACACCTTAGGCTCTGCTTCTAACTTGGGCCCAAATTGTAAAATGGTCTTACCTATTGGCGATTTCGTTCCAATTCACATTCCAAGTAATATTCGGCATGCTAATTACATTGCCGGTTGCCAAATTGCATTATCTCTTATAGTTTCCGAGATATGGACTCTCGATAATTTACACCTTAGGCTCTGCTTCTAACTTGGGCCCAAATTGTAAAATGGTCTTCTCTATTGGCGATTTCGTTCCAATTCACATTCCAAGTAATATTCGGCATGCTAATTACATTGCCGGTTGCCAAATTGCATTATCTCTTATAGTTTCCGAGATATGGACTATCGATAATTTACACCTTAGGCTCTGCTTCTAACTTGGGCCCAAATTGTAAAATGATCTTATCTATTGGCGATTTCGTTCCAATTCACATTCCAAGTAATATTCGGCATGCTAATAACATTGCCGGTTGCCAAATTGCATTATCTCTTATAGTTTCCGAGATATGGACTATCGATAATTTACACCTTAGGCTCTGCTTCTAACTTGGGCCCAAATTGTAAAATGGTCTTCTCTATTGGCGATTTCGTTCCAATTCACATTCCAAGTAATATTCGGCATGCTAATTACATTGCCGGTTGCCAAATTGCATTATCTCTTATAGTTTCCGAGATATGGACTATCGATAATTTACACCTTAGGCTCTGCTTCTAACTTGGGCCCAAATTGTAAAATGGTCTTCTCTATTGGCGATTTCGTTCCAATTCACATTCCAAGTAATATTCGGCATGCTAATAACATTGCCGGTTGCCAAATTGCATTATCTCTTATAGTTTCCGAGATATGGACTATCGATAATTTACACCTTAGGCTCTGCTTCTAACTTGGGCCCAAATTGTAAAATGGTCTTCTCTATTGGCGATTTCGTTCCAATTCACATTCCAAGTAATATTCGGCATGCTAATTACATTGCCGGTTGCCAAATTGCATTATCTCTTATAGTTTCCGAGATATGGACTATCGATAATTTACACCTTAGGCTCTGCTTCTAACTTGGGCCCAAATTGTAAAATGGTCTTCTCTATTGGCGATTTCGTTCCAATTCACATTCCAAGTAATATTCGGCATGCTAATTACATTGCCGGTTGCCAAATTGCATTATCTCTTATAGTTTCCGAGATATGGACTATCGATAATTTACACCTTAGGCTCTGCTTCTAACTTGGGCCCAAATTGTAAAATGGTCTTATCTATTGGCGATTTCGTTCCAATTCACATTCCAAGTAATATTCGGCATGCTAATTACATTGCCGGTTGCCAAATTGCATTATCTCTTATAGTTTCCGAGATATGGACTATCGATAATTTACATCTTACGCTCTGCTTCTAACTTGGGCCCAAATTGTAAAATCGTCTTATCTATTGGCGATTTCGTTCCAATTCACATTCCAAGTAATATTCGGCATGCTAATTACATTGCCGGTTGCCAAATTGCATTATCTCTTATAGTTTCCGAGATATGGACTATCGATAATTTACACCTTAGGCTCTGCTTCTAACTTGGGCCCAAATTGTAAAATGGTCTTATCTATTGGCGATTTCGGTCCAATTCACATTCCAAGTAATATCCGGCATGCTAATTACATTGCCGGTTGCCAAATTGAATTATCTCTTATAGTTTCCGAGATATGGACTATCGATAATTTACACCTTAGGCTCTGCTTCTAACTTGGGCCCAAATTGTAAAATGGTCTTATCTATTGGCGATTTCGTTCCAATTCACATTCCAAGTAATATTCGGCATGCTAATTACATTGCCGGTTGCCAAATTGCATTATCTCTTATAGTTTCCGAGATATGGACTATCGATAATTTACATCTTAGGCTCTGCTTCTAACTTGGGCCCAAATTGTAAAATGGTCTTATCTATTGGCGATTTCGTTCCAATTCACATTCCAAGTAATATTCGGCATGCTAATTACATTGCCGGTTGCCAAATTGCATTATCTCTTATAGTTTCCGAGATATGGACTATCGATAATTTACACCTTAGGCTCTGCTTCTAACTTGGGCCCAAATTGTAAAATGGTCTTACCTATTGGCGATTTCGTTCCAATTCACATTCCAAGTAATATTCGGCATGCTAATTACATTGCCGGTTGCCAAATTGCATTATCTCTTATAGTTTCCGAGATATGGACTATCGATAATTTACACCTTAGGCTCTGCTTCTAACTTGGGCCCAAATTGTAAAATGGTCTTATCTATTGGCGATTTCGTTCCAATTCACATTCCAAGTAATATTCGGCATGCTAATTACATTGCCGGTTGCCAAATTGCATTATCTCTTATGGTTTCCGAGATATGGACTATCGATAATTTACACCTTAGGCTCTGCTTCTAACTTGGGCCCAAATTGTAAAATGGTTTTATCTATTGGCGATTTCGTTCCAATTCACATTCCAAGTAATATTCGGCATGCTAATTACATTGCCGGTTGCCAAATTGCATTAACTCTTATAGTTTCCGAGATATGGACTATCGATAATTTACACCTTAGGCTCTGCTTCTAACTTGGGCCCAAATTGTAAAATGGTCTTATCTATTGGCGATTTCGTTCCAATTCACATTCCAAGTAATATTCGGCATGCTAATTACATTGCCGGTTGCCAAATTGAATTATCTCTTATAGTTTCCGAGATATGGACTATCGATAATTTACACCTTAGGCTCTGCTTCTAACTTGGGCCCAAATTGTAAAATGGTCTTACCTATTGGCGATTTCGTTCCAATTCACATTCCAAGTAATATTCGGCATGCTAATTACATTGCCGGTTGCCAAATTGCATTATCTCTTATAGTTTCCGAGATATGGACTATCGATAATTTACACCTTAGGCTCTGCTTCTAACTTGGGCCCAAATTGTAAAATGGTCTTATCTATTGGCGATTTCGTTCCAATTCACATTCCAAGTAATATTCGGCATGCTAATTACATTGCCGATTGCCAAATTGCATTATCTCTTATAGTTTCGAAGATATGGACTATCGATAATTTACACCTTAGGCTCTGCTTCTAACTTGGGCCCAAATTGTAAAATGGTCTTATCTATTGGCGATTTCGTTCCAATTCACATTCCAAGTAATATTCGGCATGCTAATTACATTGCCGGTTGCCAAATTGCATTATCTCTTATAGTTTCCGAGATATGGACTATCGATAATTTACACCATAGGCTCTGCTTATAACTTGGGCCCAAATTGTTAAATGGTCTTATCTATTGGCGATTTCGTTCCAATCCACATTCCAAGTAATATTCGGCATGCTAATTACATTGCCGGTTGCCAAATTGCATTATCTCTTATAGTTTCCGAGATATGGACTATCGATAATTTACACCTTAGGCTCTGCTTCTAACTTGGGCCCAAATTGTAAAATGGTCTTATCTATTGGCGATTTCGTTCCAATTCACATTCCAAGTAATATTCGGCATGCTAATTACATTGCCGGTTGCCAAATTGCATTATCTCTTATAGTTTCCGAGATATGGACTATCGATAATTTACACCTTAGGCTCTGCTTCTAACTTGGGCCCAAATTGTAAAATGGTCTTATCTATTGGCGATTTCGTTCCAATTCACATTCCAAGTAATATTCGGCATGGTAATTACATTGCCGGTTGCGAAATTGCATTATCTCTTATAGTTTCCGAGATATGGACTATCAATAATTTACACCTAAGGCCCTGCTTCTAACTTGGGCCCAAATTGTAAAATGGTCTTATCTATTGGCGATTTCGTTCCAATTCACATTCCAAGTAATATTCGGCATGCTAATTACATTGCCGGTTGCCAAATTGCATTATCTCTTATAGTTTCCGAGATATGGACTATCGATAATTTACACCTTAGGCTCTGCTTCTAACTTGGGCCCAAATTGTAAAATGGTCTTATCTATTGGCGATTTCGTCCCAATTCACATTCCAAGTGATATTCGGCATGGTAATTACATTGCCGGTTGCGAAATTGCATTATCTCTTATAGTTTCCGAGATATGGACTATCAATAATTTACACCTAAGGCTCTGCTTCTAACTTGGGCCCAAATTGTAAAATGGTCTTATCTATTGGCGATTTCGTTCCAATTCACATTCCAAGTAATATTCGGCATGCTAATTACATTGCCGGTTGCCAAATTGCATTATCTCTTATAGTTTCCGAGATATGGACTATCGATAATTTACACCTTAGGCTCTGCTTTTAACTTGGGCCCAAATTGTAAAATGGTCTTATCTATTGGCGATTTCGTTCCAATTCACATTCCAAGTAATATTCGGCATGCTAATTACATTGCCGGTTGCCAAATTGCATTATCTCTTATAGTTTCCGAGATATGGACTATCGATAATTTACACCTTAGGCTCTGCTTCTAACTTGGGCCCAAATTGTAAAATGGTCTTCTCTATTGGCGATTTCGTTCCAATTCACATTCCAAGTAATATTCGGCATGCTAATTACATTGCCGGTTGCCAAATTGCATTATCTCTTATAGTTTCCGAGATATGGACTATCGATAATTTACACCTTAAGCTCTGCTTCTAACTTGGGCCCAAATTGAAAATCGTCTTATCTATTGGCGATTTCGTTCCAATTCACATTCCAAGTAATATTCGGCATGCTAATTACATTGCCGGTTGCCAAATTGCATTATCTCTTATAGTTTCCGAGATATGGACTATCGATAATTTACACCTTAGGCTCTGCTTCTAACTTGGGCCCAAATTGTAAAATGGTCTTACCTATTGGCGATTTCGTTCCAATTCACATTCCAAGTAATATTCGGCATGCTAATTACATTGCCGGTTGCCAAATTGCATTATCTCTTATAGTTTCCGAGATATGGACTATCGATAATTTACACCTTAGGCTCTGCTTCTAACTTGGGCCCAAATTGTAAAATGGTCTTATCTATTGGCGATTTCGTTCCAATTCACATTCCAAGTAATATTCGGCATGCTAATTACATTGCCGGTTGCCAAATTGCATTATCTCTTATAGTTTCCGAGATATGGACTATCGATAATTTACACCTTAGGCTCTGCTTCTAACTTGGGCCCAAATTGTAAAATGGTCTTATCTATTGGCGATTTCGTTCCAATTCACATTCCAAGTAATATTCGGCATGCTAATTACATTGCCGGTTGCCAAATTGCATTATCTCTTATAGTTTCCGAGATATGGACTATCGATAATTTACACCTTAGGCTCTGCTTCTAACTTGGGCCCAAATTGTAAAATGGTCTTCTCTATTGGCGATTTCGTTCCAATTCACATTCCAAGTAATATTCGGCATGCTAATTACATTGCCGGTTGCCAAATTGCATTATCTCTTATAGTTTCCGAGATATGGACTATCGATAATTTACACCTTAAGCTCTGCTTCTAACTTGGGCCCAAATTGTAAAATCGTCTTATCTATTGGCGATTTCGTTCCAATTCACATTCCAAGTAATATTCGGCATGCTAATTACATTGCCGGTTGCCAAATTGCATTATCTCTTATAGTTTCCGAGATATGGACTATCGATAATTTACACCTTAGGCTCTGCTTCTAACTTGGGCCCAAATTGTAAAATGGTCTTACCTATTGGCGATTTCGTTCCAATTCACATTCCAAGTAATATTCGGCATGCTAATTACATTGCCGGTTGCCAAATTGCATTATCTCTTATAGTTTCCGAGATATGGACTATCGATAATTTACACCTTAGGCTCTGCTTCTAACTTGGGCCCAAATTGTAAAATGGTCTTATCTATTGGCGATTTCGTTCCAATTCACATTCCAAGTAATATTCGGCATGCTAATTACATTGCCGGTTGCCAAATTGCATTATCTCTTATAGTTTCCGAGATATGGACTATCGATAATTTACACCTTAGGCTCTGCTTCTAACTTGGGCCCAAATTGTAAAATGGTCTTATCTATTGGCGATTTCGTTCCAATTCACATTCCAAGTAATATTCGGCATGCTAATTACATTGCCGGTTGCCAAATTGCATTATCTCTTATAGTTTCCGAGATATGGACTATCGATAATTTACACCTTAGGCTCTGCTTCTAACTTGGGCCCAAATTGTAAAATGGTCTTATCTATTGGCGATTTCGTCCCAATTCACATTCCAAGTGATATTCGGCATGCTAATTACATTGCCGGTTGCGAAATTGCATTATCTCTTATAGTTTCGAGATATGGACTATCAATAATTTATACCTTAGGCTCTGCTTCTAACTTGGGCCCAAATTGTAAAATGGTCTTATCTATTGGCGATTTCGTTCCAATTCACATTCCAAGTAATATTCGGCATGCTAATTACATTGCCGGTTGCCAAATTGCATTATCTCTTATAGTTTCCGAGATATGGACTATCGATAATTTACACCTTAGGCTCTGCTTCTAACTTGGGCCCAAATTGTAAAATGGTCTTATCTATTGGCGATTTCGTTCCAATTCACATTCCAAGTAATATTCGGCATGCTAATTACATTGCCGGTTGCCAAATTGCATTATCTCTTATAGTTTCCGAGATATGGATTATCGATAATTTACACCTTAGGCTCTGCTTCTAACTTGGGCCCAAATTGTAAAATGGTCTTATCTATTGGCGATTTCGTTCCAATTCCCAGTCCAAGTAATATTCGGCATGCTAATTACATTGCCGGTTGCCAAATTGCATTATCTCTTATAGTTTCCGAGATATGGACTATCGATAATTTACACCTTAGGCTCTGCTTCTAACTTGGGCCCAAATTGTAAAATGGTCTTACCTATTGGCGATTTCGTTCCAATTCACACTCCAAGTAATATTCGGCATGCTAATTACATTGCCGGTTGCGAAATTGCATTATCTCTTATAGTTTCCGAGATATGGACTATCAATAATTTACACCTTAGGCTCTGCTTCTAACTTGGGACCAAATTGTAAAATGGTCTTATCTATTGGCGATTTCGTTCCAATTCATATTCCAAGTAATATTCGGCATGCTAATTACATTGCCGGTTGCCAAATTGCATTATCTCTTATAGTTTCCGAGATATGGACTCTCGATAATTTACACCTTAGGCTCTGCTTCTAACTTGGGCCCAAATTGTAAAATGGTCTTATCTATTGGCGATTTCGTTCCAATTCACATTCCAAGTAATATTCGGCATGCTAATTACATTGCCGGTTGCTAAATTGCATTATCTCTTATAGTTTCCGAGATATGGACTATCGATAATTTATACCTTAGGCTCTGCTTCTAACTTGGGCCCAAATTATAAAATGGTCTTATCTATTGGCGATTTCGTCCCAATTCACACTCCAAGTGATATTCGGCATGCTAATTACATTGCCGATTGCGAAATTGCATTATCTCTTATAGTTTCCGAGATATGGACTATCAATAATTTACACCTTAGGCTCTGCTTCTAACTTGGGCCCAAATTGTAAAATGGTCTTATCTATTGGCGATTTCATTCCAATTCACATTCCAAGTAATATTCGGCATGCTAATTACATTGCCGGTTGCCAAATTGCATTATCTCTTATAGTTTCCGAGATATGGACTATCGATAATTTACACCTTAGGCTCTGCTTCTAACTTGGGCCCAAATTGTAAAATGGTCTTATCTATTGGCGATTTCGTTCCAATTCACATTCCAAGTAATACTCGGCATGCTAATTACATTGCCGGTTGCCAAATTGCATTATCTCTTATAGTTTCCGAGATATGGACTATCGATAATTTACACCTTAGGCTCTGCTTCTAACTTGGGCCCAAATTGTAAAATGGTCTTATCTATTGGCGATTTCGTTCCAATTCACATTCCAAGTAATATTCGGCATGCTAATTACATTGCCGGTTGCCAAATTACATTATCTCTTATAGTTTCCGAGATATGGACTATCGATAATTTACACCTTATTCTCTGCTTCTAACTTGGGCCCAAATTGTAAAATGGTCTTATCTATTGGCGATTTCGTTCCAATTCACACTCCAAGTAATATTCGGCATGCTAATTACATTGCCGGTTGCGAAATTGCATTATCTCTTATAGTTTCCGAGATATGGACTATCGATAATTTACACCTTAGGCTCTGCTTCTAACTTGGGCCCAAATTGTAAAATGGTCTTATCTATTGGCGATTTCGTTCCAATTCACATTCCAAGTAATATTCGGCATGCTAATTACATTGCCGGTTGCCAAATTGCATTATCTCTTATAGTTTCCGAGATATGGACTATCGATAATTTACATCTTACGCTCTGCTTCTAACTTGGGCCCAAATTGTAAAATCGTCTTATCTATTGGCGATTTCGTTCCAATTCACATTCCAAGTAATATTCGGCATGCTAATTACATTGCCGGTTGCCAAATTGCATTATCTCTTATAGTTTCCGAGATATGGACTATCGATAATTTACACCTTAGGCTCTGCTTCTAACTTGGGCCCAAATTGTAAAATGGTCTTATCTATTGGCGATTTCGTTCCAATTCACATTCCAAGTAATATCCGGCATGCTGATTACATTGCCGGTTGCCAAATTGAATTATCTCTTATAGTTTCCGAGATATGGACTATCGATAATTTACACTTTAGGCTCTGCTTCTAACTTTTGCCCAAATTGTAAAATGGTCTTATCTATTGGCGATTTCGTTCCAATTCACATTCCAAGTAATATTCGGCATGCTAATTACATTGCCGGTTGCCAAATTGCATTATCTCTTATAGTTTCCGAGATATGGACTATCGATAATTTACATCTTAGGCTCTGCTTCTAACTTGGGCCCAAATTGTAAAATGGTCTTATCTATTGGCGATTTCGTTCCAATTCACATTCCAAGTAATATTCGGCATGCTAATTACATTGCCGGTTGCCAATTGCATTATCTCTTATAGTTTCCGAGATATGGACTCTCGATAATTTACACCTTAGGCTCTGCTTCTAACTTGGGCCCAAATTGTAAAATGGTCTTCTCTATTGGCGATTTCGTTCCAATTCACATTCCAAGTAACATTCGGCATGCTAATTACATTGCCGGTTGCCAAATTGCATTATCTCTTATAGTTTCCGAGATATGGACTATCGATAATTTACACCTTAGGCTCTGCTTCTAACTTGGGCCCAAATTGTAAAATGGTTTTATCTATTGGCGATTTCGTTCCAATTCACATTCCAAGTAATATTCGGCATGCTAATTACATTGCCGGTTGCCAAATTGCATTATCTCTTATAGTTTCCGAGATATGGACTATCGATAATTTACACCTTAGGCTCTGCTTCTAACTTGGGCCCAAATTGTAAAATGGTCTTCTCTATTGGCGATTTCGCTCCAATTCACATTCCAAGTAATATTCGGCATGCTAATTACATTGCCGGTTGCCAAATTGCATTATCTCTTATAGTTTCCGAGATATGGACTATCGATAATTTACACCTTAGGCTCTGCTTCTAACTTGGGCCCAAATTGTAAAATGGTCTTCTCTATTGGCGATTTCGTTCCAATTCACATTCCAAGTAATATTCGGCATGCTAATTACATTGCCGGTTGCCAAATTGCATTATCTCTTATAGTTTCCGAGATATGGACTATCAATAATTTACACCTTAGGCTCTGCTTCTAACTTGGGCCCAAATTGTAAAATCGTCTTATCTATTGGCGATTTCGTTCCAATTCACATTCCAAGTAATATTCGGCATGCTAATTACATTGCCGGTTGCCAAATTGCATTATCTCTTATAGTTTCCGAGATATGGACTATCGATAATTTACACCTTAGGCTCTGCTTCCAACTTGGGCCCAAATTGTAAAATGGTCTTACCTATTGGCGATTTCGTTCCAATTCACATTCCAAGTAATATTCGGCATGCTAATTACATTGCCGGTTGCCAAATTGCATTATCTCTTATAGTTTCCGAGATATGGACTATCGATAATTTACACCTTAGGCTCTGCTTCTAACTTGGGCCCAAATTGTAAAATGGTCTTATCTATTGGCGATTTCGTTCCAATTCACATTCCAAGTAATATTCGGCATGCTAATTACATTGCCGGTTGCCAAATTGCATTATCTCTTATAGTTTCCGAGATATGGACTATCGATAATTTATATCTTACGCTCTGCTTCTAACTTGGGCCCAAATTGTAAAATCGTCTTATCTATTGGCGATTTCGTTCCAATTCACATTCCAAGTAATATTCGGCATGCTAATTACATTGCCGGTTGCCAAATTGCATTATCTCTTATAGTTTCCGAGATATGGACTATCGATAATTTACACCTTAGGCTCTGCTTCTAACTTGGGCCCAAATTGTAAAATGGTCTTATCTATTGGCGATTTCGTTCCAATTCACATTCCAAGTAATATCCGGCATGCTAATTACATTGCCGGTTGCCAAATTGAATTATCTCTTATAGTTTCCGAGATATGGACTATCGATAATTTACACCTTAGGCTCTGCTTCTAACTTGGGCCCAAATTGTAAAATGGTCTTATCTATTGGCGATTTCGTTCCAATTCACATTCCAAGTAATATTCGGCATGCTAATTACATTGCCGGTTGCCAAATTGCATTATCTCTTATAGTTTCCGAGATATGGACTATCGATAATTTACATCTTAGGCTCTGCTTCTAACTTGGGCCCAAATTGTAAAATGGTCTTATCTATTGGCGATTTCGTTCCAATTCACATTCCAAGTAATATTCGGCATGCTAATTACATTGCCGGTTGCCAAATTGCATTATCTCTTATAGTTTCCGAGATATGGACTATCGATAATTTACACCTTAGGCTCTGCTTCTAACTTGGGCCCAAATTGTAAAATGGTCTTATCTATTGGCGATTTCGTCCCAATTCACATTCCAAGTGATATTCGGCATGCTAATTACATTGCCGGTTGCGAAATTGCATTATCTCTTATAGTTTCCGAGATATGGACTATCAATAATTTACACCTTAGGCTCTGCTTCTAACTTGGGCCCAAATTGTAAAATGGTCTTATCTATTGGCGATTTCGTTCCAATTCACATTCCAAGTAATATTCGGCATGCTAATTACATTGCCGGTTGCCAAATTGCATTATCTCTTATAGTTTCCGAGATATAAACTATCGATAATTTACACCTTAGGCTCTGCTTCTAACTTGGGCCCAAATTGTAAAATGGTCTTATCTATTGGCGATTTCGTTCCAATTCACATTCCAAGTAATATTCGGCATGCTAATTACATTGCCGGTTGCCAAATTGCATTATCTCTTATAGTTTCCGAGATATGGATTATCGATAATTTACACCTTAGGCTCTGCTTCTAACTTGGGCCCAAATTGTAAAATGGTCTTGTCTATTGGCGTTTTCGTTCCAATTCACATTCCAAGTAATATTCGGCATGCTAATTACATTGCCGGTTGCCAAATTGCATTATCTCTTATAGTTTCCGAGATATGGACTATCGATAATTTACACCTTAGGCTCTGCTTCTAACTTGGGCCCAAATTGTAAAATGGTCTTCTCTATTGGCGATTTCGTTCCAATTCACGTTCCAAGTAATATTCGGCATGCTAATTACATTGCCGGTTGCCAAATTGCATTATCTCTTATAGTTTCCGAGATATGGACTATCGATAATTTACACCTTAGGCTCTGCTTCTAACTTGGGCCCAAATTGTAAAATGGCCTTATCTATTGGCGTTTTCGTTCCAATTCACATTCCAAGTAATATTCGGCATGCTAATTACATTGCCGGTTGCCAAATTGCATTATCTCTTATAGTTTCCGAGATATGGACTATCGATAATTTACACCTTAGGCTCTGCTTCTAACTTGGGCCCAAATTGTAAAATGGTTTTCTCTATTGGCGATTTCGTTCCAATTCACATTCCAAGTAATATACGGCATGCTAATTACATTGCCGGTTGCCAAATTGCATTATCTCTTATAGTTTCCGAGATATGGACTATCGATAATTTACACCTTAGGCTCTGCTTCTAACTTGGGCCCAAATTGTAAAATGGTCTTCTCTGTTGGCGATTTCGTTCCAATTCACATTCCAAGTAATATTCGGCATGCTAATTACATTGCCGGTTGCCAAATTGCATTATCTCTTATAGTTTCCGAGATATGGACTATCGATAATTTACACCTTAGGCTCTGCTTCTAACTTGGGCCCAAATTGTAAAATGGTCTTATCTATTGGCGATTTCGTTCCGATTCACATTCCAAGTAATATTCGGCATGCTAATTACATTGCCGGTTGCCAAATTGCATTATCTCTTATAGTTTCCGAGATATGGACTATCGATAATTTACACCTAAGGTTCTGCTTCTAACTTGGGCCCAAATTGTAAAATGGTCTTCTCTATAGGCGATTTCGTTCCAATTCACATTCCAAGTAATATTCGGCATGCTAATTACATTGCCGGTTGCCAAATTGCATTATCTCTTATAGTTTCCGAGATATGGACTATCGATAATTTACACCTTAGGCTCTGCTTCTAACTTGGGCCCAAATTGTAAAATGGTCTTCTCTATTGGCGATTTCGTTCCAATTCACATTCCAAGTAATATTCGGCATGCTAATTACATTGCCGGTTGCCAAATTGCATTATCTCTTATAGTTTCCGAGATATGGACTATCGATAATTTACACCTTAGGCTCTGCTTCTAACTTGGGCCCAAATTGTAAAATCGTCTTATCTATTGGCGATTTCGTTCCAATTCACATTCCAAGTAATATTCGGCATGCTAATTACATTGCCGGTTGCCAAATTGCATTATCTCTTATAGTTTCCGAGATATGGACTATCGATAATTTACACCTTAGGCTCTGCTTCTAACTTGGGCCCAAATTGTAAAATGGTCTTACCTATTGGCAATTTCGTTCCAATTCACATTCCAAGTAATATTCGGCATGCTAATTACATTGCCGGTTGCCAAATTGCATTATCTCTTATAGTTTCCGAGATATGGACTATCGATAATTTACACCTTAGGCTCTGCTTCTAACTTGGGCCCAAATTGTAAAATGGTCTTATCTATTGGCGATTTCGTTCCAATTCACATTCCAAGTAATATTCGGCATGCTAATTACATTGCCGGTTGCCAAATTGCATTATCTCTTATAGTTTCCGAGATATGGACTATCGATAATTTACATCTTACGCTCTGCTTCTAACTTGGGCCCAAATTGTAAAATCGTCTTATCTATTGGCGATTTCGTTCCAATTCACATTCCAAGTAATATTCGGCATGCTAATTACATTGCCGGTTGCCAAATTGCATTATCTCTTATAGTTTCCGAGATATGGACTATCGATAATTTACACCTTAGGCTCTGCTTCTAACTTGGGCCCAAATTGTAAAATGGTCTTATCTATTGGCGATTTCGTTCCAATTCACATTCCAAGTAATATCCGGCATGCTAATTACATTGCCGGTTGCCAAATTGAATTATCTCTTATAGTTTCCGAGATATGGACTATCGATAATTTACACATTAGGCTCTGCTTCTAACTTGGGCCCAAATTGTAAAATGGTCTTATCTATTGGCGATTTCGTTCCAATTCACATTCCAAGTAATATTCGGCGTGCTAATTACATTGCCGGTTGCCAAATTGCATTATCTCTTATAGTTTCCGAGATATGGACTATCGATAATTTACATCTTAGGCTCTGCTTCTAACTTGGGCCCAAATTGTAAAATGGTCTTATCTATTGGCGATTTCGTTCCAATTCACATTCCAAGTAATATTCGGCATGCTAATTACATTGCCGGTTGCCAAATTGCATTATCTCTTATAGTTTCCGAGATATGGACTATCGATAATTTACATCTTAGGCTCTGCTTCTAACTTGGGCCCAAATTGTAAAATGGTCTTATCTATTGGCGATTTCGTCCCAATTCACATTCCAAGTGATATTCGGCATGCTAATTACATTGCCGGTTGCGAAATTGCATTATCTCTTATAGTTTCCGAGATATGGACTATCAATAATTTACACCTTAGGCTCTGCTTCTAACTTGGGCCCAAATTGTAAAATGGTCTTATCTATTGGCGATTTCGTTCCAATTCACATTCCAAGTAATATTCGGCATGCTAATTACATTGCCGGTTGCCAAATTGCATTATCTCTTATAGTTTCCGAGATATGGACTATCGATAATTTACACCTTAGGCTCTGCTTCTAACTTGGGCCCAAATTGTAAAATGGTCTTATCTATTGGCGATTTCGTTCCAATTCACATTCCAAGTAATATTCGGCATGCTAATTACATTGCCGGTTGCCAAATTGCATTATCTCTTATAGTTTCCGAGATATGGATTATCGATAATTTACACCTTAGGCTCTGCTTCTAACTTGGGCCCAAATTGTAAAATGGTCTTGTCTATTGGCGTTTTCGTTCCAATTCACATTCCAAGTAATATTCGGCATGCTAATTACATTGCCGGTTGCCAAATTGCATTATCTCTTATAGTTTCCGAGATATGGACTATCGATAATTTACACCTTAGGCTCTGCTTCTAACTTGGGCCCATATTGTAAAATGGTCTTCTCTATTGGCGATTTCGTTCCAATTCACATTCCAAGTAATATTCGGCATGCTAATTACATTGCCGGTTGCCAAATTGCATTATCTCTTATAGTTTCCGAGATATGGACTATCGATAATTTACACCTTAGGCTCTGCTTCTAACTTGGGCCCAAATTGTAAAATGGTCTTATCTATTGGCGTTTTCGTTCCAATTCACATTCCAAGTAATATTCGGCATGCTAATTACATTGCCGGTTGCCAAATTGCATTATCTCTTATAGTTTCCGAGATATGGACTATCGATAATTTACACCTTAGGCTCTGCTTCTAACTTGGGCCCAAATTGTAAAATGGTCTTCTCTATTGGCGATTTCGTTCCAATTCACATTCCAAGTAATATACGGCATGCTAATTACATTGCCGGTTGCCAAATTGCATTATCTCTTATAGTTTCCGAGATATGGACTATCGATAATTTACACCTTAGGCTCTGCTTCTAACTTGGGCCCAAATTGTAAAATGGTCTTATCTATTGGCGATTTCGTTCCAATTCACATTCCAAGTAATATTCGGCATGCTAATTACATTGCCGGTTGCCAAATTGCATTATCTCTTATAGTTTCCGAGATATGGACTATCGATAATTTACACCTTAGGCTCTGCTTCTAACTTGGGCCCAAATTGTAAAATGGTCTTCTCTATTGGCGATTTCGTTCCAATTCACATTCCAAGTAAAATTCGGCATGCTAATTACATTGCCGGTTGCCAAATTGCATTATCTCTTATAGTTTCCGAGATATGGACTATCGATAATTTACACCTTAGGCTCTGCTTCTAACTTGGGCCCAAATTGTAAAATGGTCTTATCTATTGGCGATTTCGTTCCAATTCACATTCCAAGTAATATTCGGCATGCTAATTACATTGCCGGTTGCCAAATTGCATTATCTCTTATAGTTTCCGAGATATGGACTATCGATAATTTACACCTTAGGCTCTGCTTCTAACTTGGGCCCAAATTGTAAAATGGCCTTCTCTATTGGCGATTTCGTTCCAATTCACATTCCAAGTAATATTCGGCATGCTAATTACATTGCCGGTTGCCAAATTGCATTATCTCTTATAGTTTCCGAGATATGGACTATCGATAATTTACACCATAGGCTCTGCTTCTAAGTTGGGCCCAAATTGTAAAATGGTCTTCTCTATTGGCGATTTCGTTCCAATTCACATTCCAAGTAATATTCGGCATGCTAATTACATTGCCGGTTGCCAAATTGCATTATCTCTTATAGTTTCCGAGATATGGACTATCGATAATTTACACCTTAGGCTCTGCTTCTAACTTGGGCCCAAATTGTAAAATCGTCTTATCTATTGGCGATTTCGTTCCAATTCACATTCCAAGTAATATTCGGCATGCTAATTACATTGCCGGTTGCCAAATTGCATTATCTCTTATAGTTTCCGAGATATGGACTATCGGTAATTTACACCTTAGGCTCTGCTTCTAACTGGGGCCCAAATTGTAAAATGGTCTTATCTATTGGCGATTTCGTTCCAATTCACATTCCAAGTAATATCCGGCATGCTAATTACATTGCCGGTTGCCAAATTGAATTATCTCTTATAGTTTCCGAGATATGGACTATCGATAATTTACACCTTAGGCTCTGCTTCTAACTTGGGCCCAAATTGTAAAATGGTCTTACCTATTGGCGATTTCGTTCCAATTCACATTCCAAGTAATATTCGGCATGCTAATTACATTGCCGGTTGCCAAATTGCATTATCTCTTATAGTTTCCGAGATATGGACTATCGATAAATTACACCTTAGGCTCTGCTTCTAACTTGGGCCCAAATTGTAAAATGGTCTTATCTATTGGCGATTTCGTTCCAATTCACATTCCAAGTAATATTCGGCATGCTAATTACATTGCCGGTTGCCAAATTGCATTATCTCTTATAGTTTCCGAGATATGGACTATCGATAATTTACACCTTAGGCTCTGCTTCTAACTTGGGCCCAAATTGTAAAATGGTCTTATCTATTGGCGATTTCGTTCCAATTCACATTCCAAGTAATATTCGGCATGCTAATTACATTGCCGGTTGCCAAATTGCATTAACTCTTATAGTTTCCGAGATATGGACTATCGATAATTTACACCTTAGGCTCTGCTTCTAACTTGGGCCCAAATTGTAAAATGGTCTTATCTATTGGCGATTTCGTTCCAATTCACATTCCAAGTAATATTCGGCATGCTAATTACATTGCCGGTTGCCAAATTGAATTATCTCTTATAGTTTCCGAGATATGGACTATCGATAATTTACACCTTAGGCTCTGCTTCTAACTTGGGCCCAAATTGTAAAATGGTCTTACCTATTGGCGATTTCGTTCCAATTCACATTCCAAGTAATATTCGGCATGCTAATTACATTGCCGGTTGCCAAATTGTATTATCTCTTATAGTTTCCGAGATATGGACTATCGATAATTTACACCTTAGGCTCTGCTTCTAACTTGGGCCCAAATTGTAAAATGGTCTTATCTATTGGCGAATTCGTTCCAATTCACATTCCAAGTAATATTCGGCATGCTAATTACATTGCCGTTTGCCAAATTGCATTATCTCTTATAGTTTCCAAGATATGGACTATCGATAATTTACACCTTAGGCTCTGCTTCTAACTTGGTCCCAAATTGTAAAATGGTCTTATCTATTGGCGATTTCGCTCCAATTCACATTCCAAGTAATATTCGGCATGCTAATTACATTGCCGGTTGCCAAATTGCATTAACTCTTATAGTTTCCGAGATATGGACTATCGATAATTTACACCTTAGGCTCTGCTTCTAACTTGGGCCCAAATTGTAAAATGGTCTTATCTATTGGCGATTTCGTTCCAATTCACATTCCAAGTAATATTCGGCATGCTAATTACATTGCCGGTTGCCAAATTGCATTATCTCTTATAGTTTCCGAGATATGGACTATCGATAATTTACACCATAGGCTCTGCTTATAACTTGGGCCCAAATTGTTAAATGGTCTTATCTATTGGCGATTTCGTTCCAATTCACATTCCAAGTAATATTCGGCATGCTAATTACATTGCCGGTTGCCAAATTGCATTATCTCTTATAGTTTCCGAGATATGGACTATCGATAATTTACACCTTAGGCTCTGCTTCTAACTTGGGCCCAAATTGTAAAATGGTCTTATCTATTGGCGATTTCGTTCCAATTCACATTCCAAGTAATATTCGGCATGCTAATTACATTGCCGGTTGCCAAATTGCATTATCTCTTATAGTTTCCGAGATATGGACTATCGATAATTTACACCTTAGGCTCTGCTTCTAACTTGGGCCCAAATTGTAAAATGGTCTTATCTATTGGCGATTTCGTTCCAATTCACATTCCAAGTAATATTCGGCATGCTAATTACATTGCCGGTTGCCAAATTGCATTATCTCTTATAGTTTCCGAGATATGGACTATCGATAATTTACACCTTAGGCTCTGCTTCTAACTTGGGCCCAAATTGTAAAATGGTCTTATCTATTGGCGATTTCGTCCCAATTCACATTCCAAGTGATATTCGGCATGGTAATTACATTGCCGGTTGCGAAATTGCATTATCTCTTATAGTTTCCGAGATATGGACTATCAATAATTTACACCTTAGGCTCTGCTTCTAACTTGGGCCCAAATTGTAAAATGGTCTTATCTATTGGCGATTTCGTTCCAATTCACATTCCAAGTAATATTCGGCATGCTAATTACATTGCCGGTTGCCAAATTGCATTATCTCTTATAGTTTCCGAGATATGGACTATCGATAATTTACACCTTAGGCTCTGCTTCTAACTTGGGCCCAAATTGTAAAATGGTCTTATCTATTGGCGATTTCGTTCCAATTCACATTCCAAGTAATATTCGGCATGCTAATTACATTGCCGGTTGCCAAATTGCATTATCTCTTATAGTTTCCGAGATATGGACTATCGATAATTTACACCTTAGGCTCTGCTTCTAATTTGGGCCCAAATTGTAAAATGGTCTTATCTATTGGCGATTTCGTTCCAATTCACATTCCAAGTAATATTCGGCATGCTAATTACATTGCCGGTTGCCAAATTGCATTATCTCTTATAGTTTCCGAGATATGGACTATCAATAATTTACACCTTAGTCTCTGCTTCTAACTTGGGCCCAAATTGTAAAATGGTCTTATCTATTGGCGATTTCGTGCCAATTCACATTCCAAGTAACATTCGGCATGCTAATTACATTGCCGGTTGCCAAATTGCATTATCTCTTATAGTTTCCGAGATATGGACTATCGATAATTTACACCTTAGGCTCTGCTTCTAACTTGGGCCCAAATTGTAAAATGGCCTTATCTATTGGCGATTTCGTTCCAATTCACATTCCAAGTAATATTCGGCATGCTAATTACATTGCCGGTTGCCAAATTGCATTATCTCTTATAGTTTCCGAGATATGGACTATCGATAATTTACACCTTAGGCTCTGCTTCTAACTTGGGCCCAAATTGTAAAATGGTTTTACCTATTGGCGATTTCGTTCCAATTCACACTCCAAGTAATATTCGGCATGCTAATTACATTGCCGGTTGCGAAATTGCATTATCTCTTATAGTTTCCGAGATATGGACTATCAATAATTTACACCTTAGGCTCTGCTTCTAACTTGGGCCCAAATTGTAAAATGGTCTTATCTATTGGCGATTTCGTTCCAATTCACATTCCAAGTAATATTCGGCATGCTAATTACATTGCCGGTTGCCAAATTGCATTATCTCTTATAGTTTCCGAGATATGGACTATCGATAATTTACACCCTAGGCTCTGCTTCTAACTTGGGCCCAAATTGTAAAATGGTCTTATCTATTGGCGATTTCGTTCCAATTCACATTCCAAGTAATATTCGGCATGCTAATTACATTGCCGGTTGCCAAATTGCATTATCTCTTATAGTTTCCGAGATATGGACTATCGATAATTTACACCTTAGGCTCTGCTTCTAACTTGGGCCCAAATTGTAAAATGGTCTTACCTATTGGCGATTTCGTTCCAATTCACTCTCCAAGTAATATTCGGCATGCTAATTACATTGCCGGTTGCGAAATTGCATTATCTCTTATAGTTTCCGAGATATGGACTATCAATAATTTACACCTTAGGCTCTGCTTCTAACTTGGGCCCAAATTGTAAAATGGTCTTATCTATTGGCGATTTCGTTCCAATTCACATTCCAAGTAATATTCGGCATGCTAATTACATTGCCGGTTGCCAAATTGCATTATCTCTTATAGTTTCCGAGATATGGACTCTCGATAATTTACACCTTAGGCTCTGCTTCTAACTTGGGCCCAAATTGTAAAATGGTCTTATCTATTGGCGATTTCGTTCCAATTCACATTCCAAGTAATATTCGGCATGCTAATTACATTGCCGGTTGCCAAATTGCATTATCTCTTATAGTTTCCGAGATATGGATTATCGATAATTTACACCTTAGGCTCTGCTTCTAACTTGGGCCCAAATCGTAAAATGGTCTTATCTATTGGCGATTTCGTTCCAATTCACATTCCAAGTAATATTCGGCATGCTAATTACATTGCCGGTTGCCAAATTGCATTATCTCTTATAGTTTCCGAGATATGGACTATCGATAATTTACACCTTAGGCTCTGCTTCTAACTTGGGCCCAAATTGTAAAATGGTCTTATCTATTGGCGATTTCGTTCCAACTCACATTCCAAGTAATATTCGGCATGCTAATTACATTGCCGGTTGCCAAATTGCATTATCTCTTATAGTTTCCGAGATATGGACTATCGATAATTTACACCTTAGGCTCTTCTTCTAACTTGGGCCCAAATTGTAAAATAGTCTTATCTATTGGCGATTTCGTCCCAATTCACATTCCAAGTGATATTCGGCATGCTAATTACATTGCCGGTTGCGAAATTGCATTATCTCTTATAGTTTCCGAGATATGGACTATCAATAATTTACACCTTAGGCTCTGCTTCTAACTTGGGCCCAAATTGTAAAATGGTCTTATCTATTGGCGATTTCGTTCCAATTCACACTCCAAGTAATATTCGGCATGCTAATTACATTGCCGGTTGCCAAATTGCATTATCTCTTATAGTTTCCGAGATATGGACTATCGATAATTTACACCATAGGCTCTGCTTATAACTTGGGCCCAAATTGTTAAATGGTCTTATCTATTGGCGATTTCGTTCCAATTCACATTCCAAGTAATATTCGGCATGCTAATTACATTGCCGGTTGCCAAATTGCATTATCTCTTATAGTTTCCGAGATATGGACTATCGATAATTTACACCTTAGGCTCTGCTTCTAACTTGGGCCCAAATTGTAAAATGGTCTTATCTATTGGCGATTTCGTTCCAATTCACATTCCAAGTAATATTCGGCATGCTAATTACATTGCCGGTTGCCAAATTGCATTATCTCTTATAGTTTCCGAGATATGGACTATCGATAATTTACACCTTAGGCTCTGCTTCTAATTTGGGCCCAAATTGTAAAATGGTCTTATCTATTGGCGATTTCGTTCCAATTCACATTCCAAGTAATATTCGGCATGCTAATTACATTGCCGGTTGCCAAATTGCATTATCTCTTATAGTTTCCGAGATATGGACTATCAATAATTTACACCTTAGTCTCTGCTTCTAACTTGGGCCCAAATTGTAAAATGGTCTTATCTATTGGCGATTTCGTGCCAATTCACATTCCAAGTAACATTCGGCATGCTAATTACATTGCCGGTTGCCAAATTGCATTATCTCTTATAGTTTCCGAGATATGGACTATCGATAATTTACACCTTAGGCTCTGCTTCTAACTTGGGCCCAAATTGTAAAATGGCCTTATCTATTGGCGATTTCGTTCCAATTCACATTCCAAGTAATATTCGGCATGCTAATTACATTGCCGGTTGCCAAATTGCATTATCTCTTATAGTTTCCGAGATATGGACTATCGATAATTTACACCTTAGGCTCTGCTTCTAACTTGGGCCCAAATTGTAAAATGGTTTTACCTATTGGCGATTTCGTTCCAATTCACACTCCAAGTAATATTCGGCATGCTAATTACATTGCCGGTTGCGAAATTGCATTATCTCTTATAGTTTCCGAGATATGGACTATCAATAATTTACACCTTAGGCTCTGCTTCTAACTTGGGCCCAAATTGTAAAATGGTCTTATCTATTGGCGATTTCGTTCCAATTCACATTCCAAGTAATATTCGGCATGCTAATTACATTGCCGGTTGCCAAATTGCATTATCTCTTATAGTTTCCGAGATATGGACTATCGATAATTTACACCCTAGGCTCTGCTTCTAACTTGGGCCCAAATTGTAAAATGGTCTTATCTATTGGCGATTTCGTTCCAATTCACATTCCAAGTAATATTCGGCATGCTAATTACATTGCCGGTTGCCAAATTGCATTATCTCTTATAGTTTCCGAGATATGGACTATCGATAATTTACACCTTAGGCTCTGCTTCTAACTTGGGCCCAAATTGTAAAATGGTCTTACCTATTGGCGATTTCGTTCCAATTCACTCTCCAAGTAATATTCGGCATGCTAATTACATTGCCGGTTGCGAAATTGCATTATCTCTTATAGTTTCCGAGATATGGACTATCAATAATTTACACCTTAGGCTCTGCTTCTAACTTGGGCCCAAATTGTAAAATGGTCTTATCTATTGGCGATTTCGTTCCAATTCACATTCCAAGTAATATTCGGCATGCTAATTACATTGCCGGTTGCCAAATTGCATTATCTCTTATAGTTTCCGAGATATGGACTCTCGATAATTTACACCTTAGGCTCTGCTTCTAACTTGGGCCCAAATTGTAAAATGGTCTTATCTATTGGCGATTTCGTTCCAATTCACATTCCAAGTAATATTCGGCATGCTAATTACATTGCCGGTTGCCAAATTGCATTATCTCTTATAGTTTCCGAGATATGGATTATCGATAATTTACACCTTAGGCTCTGCTTCTAACTTGGGCCCAAATCGTAAAATGGTCTTATCTATTGGCGATTTCGTTCCAATTCACATTCCAAGTAATATTCGGCATGCTAATTACATTGCCGGTTGCCAAATTGCATTATCTCTTATAGTTTCCGAGATATGGACTATCGATAATTTACACCTTAGGCTCTGCTTCTAACTTGGGCCCAAATTGTAAAATGGTCTTATCTATTGGCGATTTCGTTCCAACTCACATTCCAAGTAATATTCGGCATGCTAATTACATTGCCGGTTGCCAAATTGCATTATCTCTTATAGTTTCCGAGATATGGACTATCGATAATTTACACCTTAGGCTCTTCTTCTAACTTGGGCCCAAATTGTAAAATAGTCTTATCTATTGGCGATTTCGTCCCAATTCACATTCCAAGTGATATTCGGCATGCTAATTACATTGCCGGTTGCGAAATTGCATTATCTCTTATAGTTTCCGAGATATGGACTATCAATAATTTACACCTTAGGCTCTGCTTCTAACTTGGGCCCAAATTGTAAAATGGTCTTATCTATTGGCGATTTCGTTCCAATTCACATTCCAAGTAATATTCGGCATGCTAATTACATTGCCGTTTGCCAAATTGCATTATCTCTTATAGTTTCCGAGATATGGACTATCGATAATTTACACCTTAGGCTCTGCTTCTAACTTGGGCCCAAATTGTAAAATGGTCTTATCTATTGGCGATTTCGTTCCAATTCACATTCCAAGTAATATTCGGCATGCTAATTACATTGCCGGTTGCCAAATTGCATTATCTCTTATAGTTTCCGAGATATGGACTATCGATAATTTACACCTTAGGCTTTGCTTCTAACTTGGGCCCAAATTGTAAAATGGTCTTATCTATTGGCGATTTCGTTCCAATTCACATTCCAAGTAATATTCGGCATGCTAATTACATTGCCGGTTGCCAAATTGCATTATCTCTTATAGTTTCCGAGATATGGACTATCAATAATTTACACCTTAGGCTCTGCTTCTGACTTGGGCCCAAATTGTAAAATGGTCTTATCTATTGGCAATTTCGTTCCAATTCACATTCCAAGTAATATTCGGCATGCTAATTACATTGCCGGTTGCCAAATTGCATTATCTCTTATAGTTTCCGAGATATGGACTATCGATAATTTACACCTTAGGCTCTGCTTCTAACTTGGGCCCAAATTGTAAAATGGCCTTATCTATTGGCGATTTCGTTCCAATTCACATTCCAAGTAATATTCGGCATGCTAATTACATTGCCGGTTGCCAAATTGCATTATCTCTTATAGTTTCCGAGATATGGACTATCGATAATTTACACCTTAGGCTCTGCTTCTAACTTGGGCCCAAATTGTAAAATGGTCTTACCTATTGGCGATTTCGTTCCAATTCACTCTCCAAGTAATATTCGGCATGCTAATTACATTGTCGGTTGCGAAATTGCATTATCTCTTATAGTTTCCGAGATATGGACTATCAATAATTTACACCTTAGGCTCTGCTTCTAACTTGGGCCCAAATTGTAAAATGTCTTATCTATTGGCGATTTCGTTCCAATTCACATTCCAAGTAATATTCGGCATGCTAATTACATTGCCGGTTGCCAAATTGCATTATCTCTTATAGTTTCCGAGATATGGACTATCGATAATTTACACTTATCTATTGGCGATTTCGTTCCAATTCACATTCCAAGTAATATTCGGCATGCTAATTACATTGCCGGTTGCCAAATTGCATTATCTCTTATAGTTTCCGAGATATGGATTATCGATAATTTACACCTTAGGCTCTGCTTCTAACTTGGGCCCAAATCGTAAAATGGTCTTATCTATTGGCGATTTCGTTCCAATTCACATTCCAAGTAATATTCGGCATGCTAATTACATTGCCGGTTGCCAAATTGCATTATCTCTTATAGTTTCCGAGATATGGACTATCGATAATTTACACCTTAGGCTTTGCTTCTAACTTGGGCCCAAATTGTAAAATGGTCTTATCTATTGGCGATTTCGTTCCAATTCACATTCCAAGTAATATTCGGCATGCTAATTACATTGCCGGTTGCCAAATTGCATTATCTCTTATAGTTTCCGAGATATGGACTATCAATAATTTACACCTTAGGCTCTGCTTCTGACTTGGGCCCAAATTGTAAAATGGTCTTATCTATTGGCAATTTCGTTCCAATTCACATTCCAAGTAATATTCGGCATGCTAATTACATTGCCGGTTGCCAAATTGCATTATCTCTTATAGTTTCCGAGATATGGACTATCGATAATTTACACCTTAGGCTCTGCTTCTAACTTGGGCCCAAATTGTAAAATGGCCTTATCTATTGGCGATTTCGTTCCAATTCACATTCCAAGTAATATTCGGCATGCTAATTACATTGCCGGTTGCCAAATTGCATTATCTCTTATAGTTTCCGAGATATGGACTATCGATAATTTACACCTTAGGCTCTGCTTCTAACTTGGGCCCAAATTGTAAAATGGTCTTACCTATTGGCGATTTCGTTCCAATTCACTCTCCAAGTAATATTCGGCATGCTAATTACATTGTCGGTTGCGAAATTGCATTATCTCTTATAGTTTCCGAGATATGGACTATCAATAATTTACACCTTAGGCTCTGCTTCTAACTTGGGCCCAAATTGTAAAATGTCTTATCTATTGGCGATTTCGTTCCAATTCACATTCCAAGTAATATTCGGCATGCTAATTACATTGCCGGTTGCCAAATTGCATTATCTCTTATAGTTTCCGAGATATGGACTCTCGATAATTTACACCTTAGGCTCTGCTTCTAACTTGGGCCCAAATTGTAAAATGGTCTTATCTATTGGCGATTTCGTTCCAATTCACATTCCAAGTAATATTCGGCATGCTAATTACATTGCCGGTTGCCAAATTGCATTATCTCTTATAGTTTCCGAGATATGGATTATCGATAATTTACACCTTAGGCTCTGCTTCTAACTTGGGCCCAAATCGTAAAATGGTCTTATCTATTGGCGATTTCGTTCCAATTCACATTCCAAGTAATATTCGGCATGCTAATTACATTGCCGGTTGCCAAATTGCATTATCTCTTATAGTTTCCGAGATATGGATTATCGATAATTTACACCTTAGGCTCTGCTTCTAACTTGGGCCCAAATCGTAAAATGGTCTTATCTATTGGCGATTTCGTTCCAATTCACATTCCAAGTAATATTCGGCATGCTAATTACATTGCCGGTTGCCAAATTGCATTATCTCTTATAGTTTCCGAGATATGGACTATCGATAATTTACACCTTAGGCTTTGCTTCTAACTTGGGCCCAAATTGTAAAATGGTCTTATCTATTGGCGATTTCGTTCCAATTCACATTCCAAGTAATATTCGGCATGCTAATTACATTGCCGGTTGCCAAATTGCATTATCTCTTATAGTTTCCGAGATATGGACTATCAATAATTTACACCTTAGGCTCTGCTTCTGACTTGGGCCCAAATTGTAAAATGGTCTTATCTATTGGCAATTTCGTTCCAATTCACATTCCAAGTAATATTCGGCATGCTAATTACATTGCCGGTTGCCAAATTGCATTATCTCTTATAGTTTCCGAGATATGGATTATCGATAATTTACACCTTAGGCTCTGCTTCTAACTTGGGCCCAAATCGTAAAATGGTCTTATCTATTGGCGATTTCGTTCCAATTCACATTCCAAGTAATATTCGGCATGCTAATTACATTGCCGGTTGCCAAATTGCATTATCTCTTATAGTTTCCGAGATATGGATTATCGATAATTTACACCTTAGGCTCTGCTTCTAACTTGGGCCCAAATCGTAAAATGGTCTTATCTATTGGCGATTTCGTTCCAATTCACATTCCAAGTAATATTCGGCATGCTAATTACATTGCCGGTTGCCAAATTGCATTATCTCTTATAGTTTCCGAGATATGGACTATCGATAATTTACACCTTAGGCTTTGCTTCTAACTTGGGCCCAAATTGTAAAATGGTCTTATCTATTGGCGATTTCGTTCCAATTCACATTCCAAGTAATTTTCGGCATGCTAATTACATTGCCGGTTGCCAAATTGCATTATCTCTTATAGTTTCCGAGATATGGACTATCAATAATTTACACCTTAGGCTCTGCTTCTGACTTGGGCCCAAATTGTAAAATGGTCTTATCTATTGGCAATTTCGTTCCAATTCACATTCCAAGTAATATTCGGCATGCTAATTACATTGCCGGTTGCCAAATTGCATTATCTCTTATAGTTTCCGAGATATGGACTATCGATAATTTACACCTTAGGCTCTGCTTCTAACTTGGGCCCAAATTGTAAAATGGCCTTATCTATTGGCGATTTCGTTCCAATTCACATTCCAAGTAATATTCGGCATGCTAATTACATTGCCGGTTGCCAAATTGCATTATCTCTTATAGTTTCCGAGATATGGACTATCGATAATTTACACCTTAGGCTCTGCTTCTAACTTGGGCCCAATTTGTAAAATGGTCTTACCTATTGGCGATTTCGTTCCAATTCACTCTCCAAGTAATATTCGGCATGCTAATTACATTGTCGGTTGCGAAATTGCATTATCTCTTATAGTTTCCGAGATATGGACTATCAATAATTTACACCTTAGGCTCTGCTTCTAACTTGGGCCCAAATTGTAAAATGTCTTATCTATTGGCGATTTCGTTCCAATTCACATTCCAAGTAATATTCGGCATGCTAATTACATTGCCGGTTGCCAAATTGCATTATCTCTTATAGTTTCCGAGATATGGACTCTCGATAATTTACACCTTAGGCTCTGCTTCTAACTTGGGCCCAAATTGTAAAATGGTCTTATCTATTGGCGATTTCGTTCCAATTCACATTCCAAGTAATATTCGGCATGCTAATTACATTGCCGGTTGCCAAATTGCATTATCTCTTATAGTTTCCGAGATATGGATTATCGATAATTTACACCTTAGGCTCTGCTTCTAACTTGGGCCCAAATCGTAAAATGGTCTTATCTATTGGCGATTTCGTTCCAATTCACATTCCAAGTAATATTCGGCATGCTAATTACATTGCCGGTTGCCAAATTGCATTATCTCTTATAGTTTCCGAGATATGGATTATCGATAATTTACACCTTAGGCTCTGCTTCTAACTTGGGCCCAAATCGTAAAATGGTCTTATCTATTGGCGATTTCGTTCCAATTCACATTCCAAGTAATATTCGGCATGCTAATTACATTGCCGGTTGCCAAATTGCATTATCTCTTATAGTTTCCGAGATATGGACTATCGATAATTTACACCTTAGGCTTTGCTTCTAACTTGGGCCCAAATTGTAAAATGGTCTTATCTATTGGCGATTTCGTTCCAATTCACATTCCAAGTAATATTCGGCATGCTAATTACATTGCCGGTTGCCAAATTGCATTATCTCTTATAGTTTCCGAGATATGGACTATCAATAATTTACACCTTAGGCTCTGCTTCTGACTTGGGCCCAAATTGTAAAATGGTCTTATCTATTGGCAATTTCGTTCCAATTCACATTCCAAGTAATATTCGGCATGCTAATTACATTGCCGGTTGCCAAATTGCATTATCTCTTATAGTTTCCGAGATATGGACTATCGATAATTTACACCTTAGGCTCTGCTTCTAACTTGGGCCCAAATTGTAAAATGGCCTTATCTATTGGCGATTTCGTTCCAATTCACATTCCAAGTAATATTCGGCATGCTAATTACATTGCCGGTTGCCAAATTGCATTATCTCTTATAGTTTCCGAGATATGGACTATCGATAATTTACACCTTAGGCTCTGCTTCTAACTTGGGCCCAAATTGTAAAATGGTCTTACCTATTGGCGATTTCGTTCCAATTCACTCTCCAAGTAATATTCGGCATGCTAATTACATTGTCGGTTGCGAAATTGCATTATCTCTTATAGTTTCCGAGATATGGACTATCAATAATTTACACCTTAGGCTCTGCTTCTAACTTGGGCCCAAATTGTAAAATGTCTTATCTATTGGCGATTTCGTTCCAATTCACATTCCAAGTAATATTCGGCATGCTAATTACATTGCCGGTTGCCAAATTGCATTATCTCTTATAGTTTCCGAGATATGGACTCTCGATAATTTACACCTTAGGCTCTGCTTCTAACTTGGGCCCAAATTGTAAAATGGTCTTATCTATTGGCGATTTCGTTCCAATTCACATTCCAAGTAATATTCGGCATGCTAATTACATTGCCGGTTGCCAAATTACATTATCTCTTATAGTTTCCGAGATATGGATTATCGATAATTTACACCTTAGGCTCTGCTTCTAACTTGGGCCCAAATCGTAAAATGGTCTTATCTATTGGCGATTTCGTTCCAATTCACATTCCAAGTAATATTCGGCATGCTAATTACATTGCCGGTTGCCAAATTGCATTATCTCTTATAGTTTCCGAGATATGGACTATCGATAATTTACACCTTAGGCTCTGCTTCTAACTTGGGCCCAAATTGTAAAATGGTCTTATCTATTGGCGATTTCGTTCCAATTCACATTCCAAGTAATATTCGGCATGCTAATTACATTGCCTGTTGCCAAATTGCATTAACTCTTATAGTTTCCGAGATATGGACTATCGATAATTTACACCTTAGGCTCTGCTTCTAACTTGGGCCCAAATTGTAAAATGGTCTTATCTATTGGCGATTTCGTCCCAATTCACATTCCAAATGATATTCGGCATGCTAATTACATTGCCGGTTGCCAAATTGCATTATCTCTTATAGTTTCCGAGATATGGACTATCGATAATTTACACCTTAGGCTCTGCTTCTAACTTGGGTCCAAATTGTAAAATGGTCTTATCTATTGGCGATTTCGTTCCAATTCACACTCCAAGTAATATTCGGCATGCTAATTACATTGCCGGTTGCCAAATTGCATTATCTCTTATAGTTTCCGAGATATGGATTATCGAAAATTTACACCTTAGGCTCTGCTTCTAACTTGGGCCCAAATCGTAAAATGGTCTTATCTATTGGCGATTTCGTTCCAATTCACATTCCAAGTAATATTCGGCATGCTAATTACATTGCCGGTTGCCAAATTGCATTATCTCTTATAGTTTCCGAGATATGGACTATCGATAATTTACACCTTAGGCTCTGCTTCTAACTTGGGCCCAAATTGTAAAATGGTCTTATCTATTGGCGATTTCGTTCCAATTCACATTCCAAGTAATATTCGGCATGCTAATTACATTGCCGGTTGCCAAATTGCATTAACTCTTATAGTTTCCGAGATATGGACTATCGATAATTTACACCTTAGGCTCTGCTTCTAACTTGGGCCCAAATTGTAAAATGGTCTTATCTATTGGCGATTTCGTTCCAATTCACATTCCAAGTAATATTCGGCATGCTAATTACATTGCCGGTTGCCAAATTGCATTATCCCTTATAGTTTCCGAGATATGGACTATCGATAATTTAGACCATAGGCTCTGCTTATAACTTGGGCCCAAATTGTAAAATGGTCTTATCTATTGGCGATTTCGTTCCAACTCACATTCCAAGTAATATTCGGCATGCTAATTACATTGCCGGTTGCCAAATTGCATTATCTCTTATAGTTTCCGAGATATGGACTATCGATAATTTACACCTTAGGCTCTGCTTCTAACTTGGGCCCAAATCGTAAAATGGTCTTATCTATTGGCGATTTCGTTCCAATTCACATTCCAAGTAATATTCGGCATGCTAATTACATTGCCGGTTGCCAAATTGCATTATCTCTTATAGTTTCCGAGATATGGACTATCGATAATTTACACCTTAGGCTCTGCTTCTAACTTGGGCCCAAATTGTAAAATGGTCTTATCTAATGGCGGTTTCGTTCCAATTCACATTCCAAGTAATATTCGGCATGCTAATTACATTGCCGGTTGCCAAATTGCATTAACTCTTATAGTTTCCGAGATATGGACTATCGATAATTTACACCTTAGGCTCTGCTTCTAACTTGGGCCCAAATTGTAAAATGGTCTTATCTATTGGCGATTTCGTTCCAATTCACATTCCAAGTAGTATTCGGCATGCTAATTACATTGCCGGTTGCCAAATTGCATTATCTCTTATAGTTTCCGAGATATGGACTATCGATAATTTACACCATAGGCTCTGCTTATAACTTGGGCCCAAATTGTAAAATGGTCTTATCTATTGGCGATTTCGTTCCAACTCACATTCCAAGTAATATTCGGCATGCTAATTACATTGCCGGTTGCCAAATTGCATTATCTCTTATAGTTTCCGAGATATGGACTATCGATAATTTACACCTTAGGCTCTGCTTCTAACTTGGGCCCAAATTGTAAAATGGTCTTATCTATTGGCGATTTCGTTCCAATTCACATTCCAAGTAATATTCGGCATGCTAAATACATTGCCGGTTGCCAAATTGCATTATCTCTTATAGTTTCCGAGATATGGACTATCGATAATTTACACCTTAGGCTCTGCTTCTAACTTGGGCCCAAATTGTAAAATGGTCTTATCTATTGGCGATTTCGTTCTAATTCACATTCCAAGTAATATTCGGCATGCTAATTACATTGCCGGTTGCCAAATTGCATTATCTCTTATAGTTTCCGAGATATGGACTATCGATAATTTACACCTTAGGCTCTGCTTCTAACTTGGGCCCAAATTGTAAAATAGTCTTATCTATTGGCGATTTCGTCCCAATTCACATTCCAAGTGATATTCGGCATGCTAATTACATTGCCGGTTGCGAAATTGCATTATCTCTTATAGTTTCCGAGATATGGACTATCAATAATTTACACCTTAGGCTCTGCTTCTAACTTGGGCCCAAATTGTAAAATGGTCTTATCTATTGGCGATTTCGTTCCAATTCACATTCCAAGTAATATTCGGCATGCTAATTACATTGCCGTTTGCCAAATTGCATTATCTCTAATAGTTTCCGAGATATGGACTATCGATAATTTACACCTTAGGCTCTGCTTCTAACTTGGGCCCAAATTGTAAAATGGTCTTATCTATTGGCGATTTCGTTCCAATTCACATTCCAAGTAATATTCGGCATGCTAATTACATTGCCGGTTGCCAAATTGCATTATCTCTTATAGTTTCCGAGATATGGACTATCGATAATTTACACCTTAGGCTTTGCTTCTAACTTGGGCCCAAATTGTAAAATGGTCTTATCTATTGGCGATTTCGTTCCAATTCACATTCCAAGTAATATTCGGCATGCTAAATACATTGCCGGTTGCCAAATTGCATTATCTCTTATAGTTTCCGAGATATGGACTATCAATAATTTACACCTTAGGCTCTGCTTCTGACTTGGGCCCAAATTGTAAAATGGTCTTATCTATTGGCAATTTCGTTCCAATTCACATTCCAAGTAATATTCGGCATGCTAATTACATTGCCGGTTGCCAAATTGCATTATCTCTTATAGTTTCCGAGATATGGACTATCGATAATTTACACCTTAGGCTCTGCTTCTAACTTGGGCCCAAATTGTAAAATGGCCTTATCTATTGGCGATTTCGTTCCAATTCACATTCCAAGTAATATTCGGCATGCTAATTACATTGCCGGTTGCCAAATTGCATTATCTCTTATAGTTTCCGAGATATGGACTATCGATAATTTACACCTTAGGCTCTGCTTCTAACTTGGGCCCAAATTGTAAAATGGTCTTACCTATTGGCGATTTCGTTCCAATTCACTCTCCAAGTAATATTCGGCATGCTAATTACATTGCCGGTTGCGAAATTGCATTATCTCTTATAGTTTCCGAGATATGGACTATCAATAATTTACACCTTAGGGTCTGCTTCTAACTTGGGCCCAAATTGTAAAATGGTCTGATCTATTGGCGATTTCGTTACAATTCACATTCCAAGTAATATTCGGCATGCTAATTACATTGCCGGTTGCCAAATTGCATTATCTCTTATAGTTGCCGAGATATGGACTCTCGATAATTTACACCTTAGGCTCTGCTTCTAACTTGGGCCCAAATTGTAAAATGGTCTTATCTATTGGCGATTTCGTTCCAATTCACATTCCAAGTAATATTCGGCATGCTAATTACATTGCCGGTTGCCAAATTGCATTATCTCTTATAGTTTCCGAGATATGGACTATCGATAATTTACACCTTAGGCTCTGCTTCTAACTTGGGCCCAAATTGTAAAATGGTCTTATCTATTGGCGATTTCGTTCCAATTCACATTACAAGTAATATTCGGCATGCTAATTACATTGCCGGTTGCCAAATTGCATTATCTCTTATAGTTTCCGAGATATGGACTATCGATAATTTACACCTTAGGCTCTGCTTCTAACTTGGGCCCAAATTGTAAAATGGTCTTATCTATTGGCGATTTCGTTCCAATTCACATTCCAAGTAATATTCGGCATGCTAATTACATTGCCGGTTGCCAAATTGCATTATCTCTTATAGTTTCCGAGATATGGACTATCGATAATTTACACCTTAGGCTCTGCTTCTAACTTGGGCCCAAATTGTAAAATGGTCTTCTCTATTGGCGATTTCGTTCCAATTCACATTCCAAGTAATATTCGGCATGCTAATTACATTGCCCGGTTGCCAAATTGCATTATCTCTTATAGTTTCCGAGATATGGACTATCGATAATTTACACCTTAGGCTCTGCTTCTAACTTGGGCCCAAATTGTAAAATGGCCTTATCTATTGGCGATTTCGTTCCAATTCACATTCCAAGTAATATTCGGCATGCTAATTACATTGCCGGTTGCCAAATTGCATTATCTCTTATAGTTTCCGAGATATGGACTATCGATAATTTACACCTTAGGCTCTGCTTCTAACTTGGGCCCAAATTGTAAAATGGTCTTACCTATTGGCGATTTCGTTCCAATTCACTCTCCAAGTAATATTCGGCATGCTAATTACATTGCCGGTTGCGAAATTGCATTATCTCTTATAGTTTCCGAGATATGGACTATCAATAATTTACACCTTAGGGTCTGCTTCTAACTTGGGCCCAAATTGTAAAATGGTCTGATCTATTGGCGATTTCGTTACAATTCACATTCCAAGTAATATTCGGCATGCTAATTACATTGCCGGTTGCCAAATTGCATTATCTCTTATAGTTGCCGAGATATGGACTCTCGATAATTTACACCTTAGGCTCTGCTTCTAACTTGGGCCCAAATTGTAAAATGGTCTTATCTATTGGCGATTTCGTTCCAATTCACATTCCAAGTAATATTCGGCATGCTAATTACATTGCCGGTTGCCAAATTGCATTATCTCTTATAGTTTCCGAGATATGGACTATCGATAATTTACACCTTAGGCTCTGCTTCTAACTTGGGCCCAAATTGTAAAATGGTCTTCTCTATTGGCGATTTCGTTCCAATTCACATTCCAAGTAATATTCGGCATGCTAATTACATTGCCCGGTTGCCAAATTGCATTATCTCTTATAGTTTCCGAGATATGGACTATCGATAATTTACACCTTAGGCTCTGCTTCTAACTTGGGCCCAAATTGTAAAATGGCCTTATCTATTGGCGATTTCGTTCCAATTCACATTCCAAGTAATATTCGGCATGCTAATTACATTGCCGGTTGCCAAATTGCATTATCTCTTATAGTTTCCGAGATATGGACTATCGATAATTTACACCTTAGGCTCTGCTTCTAACTTGGGCCCAAATTGTAAAATGGTCTTACCTATTGGCGATTTCGTTCCAATTCACTCTCCAAGTAATATTCGGCATGCTAATTACATTGCCGGTTGCGAAATTGCATTATCTCTTATAGTTTCCGAGATATGGACTATCAATAATTTACACCTTAGGGTCTGCTTCTAACTTGGGCCCAAATTGTAAAATGGTCTGATCTATTGGCGATTTCGTTACAATTCACATTCCAAGTAATATTCGGCATGCTAATTACATTGCCGGTTGCCAAATTGCATTATCTCTTATAGTTGCCGAGATATGGACTCTCGATAATTTACACCTTAGGCTCTGCTTCTAACTTGGGCCCAAATTGTAAAATGGTCTTATCTATTGGCGATTTCGTTCCAATTCACATTCCAAGTAATATTCGGCATGCTAATTACATTGCCGGTTGCCAAATTGCATTATCTCTTATAGTTTCCGAGATATGGACTATCGATAATTTACACCTTAGGCTCTGCTTCTAACTTGGGCCCAAATTGTAAAATGGTCTTATCTATTGGCGATTTCGTTCCAATTCACATTACAAGTAATATTCGGCATGCTAATTACATTGCCGGTTGCCAAATTGCATTATCTCTTATAGTTTCCGAGATATGGACTATCGATAATTTACACCTTAGGCTCTGCTTCTAACTTGGGCCCAAATTGTAAAATGGTCTTATCTATTGGCGATTTCGTTCCAATTCACATTCCAAGTAATATTCGGCATGCTAATTACATTGCCGGTTGCCAAATTGCATTATCTCTTATAGTTTCCGAGATATGGACTATCGATAATTTACACCTTAGGCTCTGCTTCTAACTTGGGCCCAAATTGTAAAATGGTCTTCTCTATTGGCGATTTCGTTCCAATTCACATTCCAAGTAATATTCGGCATGCTAATTACATTGCCCGGTTGCCAAATTGCATTATCTCTTATAGTTTCCGAGATATGGACTATCGATAATTTACACCTTAGGCTCTGCTTCTAACTTGGGCCCAAATTGTAAAATGGTCTTCTCTATTAGCGATTTCGTTCCAATTCACATTCCAAGTAATATTCGGCATGCTAATTACATTGCCGGT
The DNA here is from genome assembly GCF_030347505.1 of Rhynchophorus ferrugineus. NCBI lineage: Eukaryota > Metazoa > Arthropoda > Insecta > Coleoptera > Curculionidae > Rhynchophorus > Rhynchophorus ferrugineus. The sequence continues at coordinate 164,721 of NW_027472831.1, forward strand.
TGCCAAATTGCATTATCTCTTATAGTTTCCGAGATATGGACTATCAATAATTTACACCTTAGGCTCTGCTTCTAACTTGGGCCCAAATTGTAAAATGGTCTTATCTATTGGCGATTTCGTTCCAATTCACATTCCAAGTAATATTCGGCATGCTAATTACATTGCAGGTTGCCAAATTGAATTATCTCTTATAGTTTCCGAGATATGGACTATCGATTATTTACACCTTAGGCTCTGCTTCTAACTTGGGCCCAAATTGTAAAATGGTCTTATCTATTGGCGATTTCGTTCCAATTCATATTCCAAGTAATATTCGGCATGCTAATTACATTGCCGGTTGCCAAATTGCATTATCTCTTATAGTTTCCGAGATATGGACTATCGATAATTTACACCTTAGGCTCTGCTTCTAACTTGGGCCCAAATTATAAAATGGTCTTACCTATTTTCGATTTCGTTCCAATTCACATTCCAATTAATATTCGGCATGCTAATTACATTGCCGGTTGCCAAATTGCATTATCTCTTATAGTTTCCGAGATATGGACTATCGATAATTTACACCTTAGGCTTTGCTTCTAACTTGGGCCCAAATTGTAAAATGGTCTTATCTATTGGCGATTTCGTCCCAATTCACATTCCAAGGGATATTCGTCCATCGATCGATGGACGAACCTAATTACATTGCCGGTTGCGAAATTGCATTATCTCTTATAGTTTCCGAGATATGGACTATCAATAATTTACACCTTAGGCTCTGCTTCTAACTTGGGCCCAAATTGTTAAATGGCCTTATCTATTGGCGATTTCGTTCCAATTCACATTCCAAGTAATATTCGGCATGCTAATTACATTGCCGGTTGCCAAATTGCATTATCTCTTATAGTTTCCGAGATATGGACTATCGATAATTTACACCTTAGGCTCTGCTTCTAACTTGGGCCCAAATTGTAAAATGGTCTTATCTATTGGCGATTTCGTTCCAATTCACATTCCAAGTAATATTCGGCATGCTAATTACATTGCCGGTTGCCAAATTGCATTATCTCTTATAGTTTCCGAGATATGGACTATCGATAATTTACACCTTAGGCTCTGCTTCTAACTTGGGCCAAAATTGTAAAATGGTCTTATCTATTGACGATTTCGTTCCAATTCACATTCCAAGTAATATTCGGCATGCTAATTACATTGCCGGTTGCCAAATTGCATTATCTCTTATAGTTTCCGAGATATGGACTATCGATAATTTACACCTTAGGCTCTGCTTCTAACTTGGGCCCAAATTGTAAAATGGTCTTATCAATTGGCGATTTCGTTCCAATTCACATTCCAAGTAATATTCGGCATGCTAATTACATTGCCGGTTGCCAAATTGCATTATCTCTTATAGTTTCCGAGATATGGACTATCGATAATTTACACCTTAGGCTCTGCTTCTAACTTGGGCCCAAATTGTAAAATGGTCTTATCTATTGGCGATTTCGTTCCAATTCACACTCCAAGTAATATTCGGCATGCTAATTACATTGCCGGTTGCGAAATTGCATTATCTCTTATAGTTTCCGAGATATGGACTATCAATAATTTACACCTTAGGCTCTGCTTCTAACTTGGGCCCAAATTGTAAAATGGTCTTATCTATTGGCGATTTCGTTCCAATTCACATTCCAAGTAATATTCGGCATGCTAATTACATTGCCGGTTGCCAAATTGCATTATCTCTTATAGTTTCCGAGATATGGACTATCAATAATTTACACCTTAGGCTCTGCTTCTAATTTGGGCCCAAATTGTAAAATGGTCTTATCTATTGGCGATTTCGTTCCAATTCACATTCCAAGTAATATTCGGCATGCTAATTACATTGCCGGTTGCCAAATTGCATTATCTCTTATAGTTTCCGAGATATGGACTATCGATAATTTACACCTTAGGCTCTGCTTCTAACTTGGGCCCAAACTGTAAAATGGTCTTACCTATTGGCGATTTCGTTCCAATTCACACTCCAAGTAATATTCGGCATGCTAATTACATTGCCGGTTGCGAAATTGCATTATCTCTTATAGTTTCCGAGATATGGACTATCAATAATTTACACCTTGGGCTCTGCTTCTAACTTGGGCCCAAATTGTAAAATGGTCTTATCTATTGGCGATTTCGTTCCAATTCACATTCCAAGTAATATTCGGCATGCTAATTACATTGCCGGTTGCCAAATTGCATTATCTCTTATAGTTTCCGAGATATGGACTATCAATAATTTACACCTTAGGCTCTGCTTCTAACTTGGGCCCAAATTGTAAAATGGTCTTATCTATTGGCGATTTCGTTCCAAATTCACATTCCAAGTAATATTCGGCATGCTAATTACATTGCCGGTTACCAAATTGCATTAACAATTATAGTTTCCGAGATATGGACTATCGATAATTTACACTTTAGGCTCTGCTTCTAACTTGGGCCCAAATTGTAAAATGGTCTTATCTATTGGCGATTTCGTTCCAATTCACATTCCTAGTAATATTCGGCATGCTAATTACATTGCCGGTTGCCAAATTGCATTATCTCTTATAGTTTCCGAGATATGGACTATCGATAATTTACACCATAGGCTCTGCTTATAACTTGGGCCCAAATTGTAAAATGGTCTTATCTATTGGCGATTTCGTTCCAATTCACATTCCAAGTAATATTCGGCATGCTAATTACATTGCCGGTTGCCAAATTGCATTATCTCTTATAGTTTCCGAGATATGGACTATCGATAATTTACACCATAGGCTCTGCTTATAACTTGGGCCCAAATTGTAAAATGGTCTTATCTATTGGCGATTTCGTTCCAATTCACATTCCAAGTAATATTCGGCATGCTAATTACATTGCCGGTTGCCAAATTGCATTATCTCTTATAGTTTCCGAGATATGGACTATCAATAATTTACACCTTAGGCTCTGCTTCTAACTTGGGCCCAAATTGTAAAATGGTCTTATCTATTGGCGATTTCGTTCCAATTCACATTCCAAGTAATATTCGGCATGCTAATTACATTGCCGGTTGCCAAATTGCATTATCTCTTATAGTTTCCGAGATATGGACTATCGATAATTTACACCTTAGGCTCTGCTTCTAACTTGGGCCCAAATTGTAAAATGGACTTACCTATTGGCGATTTCGTTCCAATTCACATTCCAAGTAATATTCGGCATGCTAATTACATTGCCGGTTGCCAAATTGCATTATCTCTTATAGTTTCCGAGATATGGACTATCAATAATTTACACCTTAGGCTCTGCTTCTAACTTGGGCCCAAATTGTAAAATGGTCTTATCTATTGGCGATTTCGTTCCAATTCACATTCCAAGTAATATTCGGCATGCTAATTACATTGCCGGTTGCCAAATTGCATTATCTCTTATAGTTTCCGAGATATGGACTATCGATAATTTACACCTTAGGCTCTGCTTCTAACTTGGGCCCAAATTGTAAAATGGTCTTACCTATTGGCGATTTCGTTCCAATTCACACTCCAAGTAATATTCGGCATGCTAATTACATTGCCGGTTGCGAAATTGCATTATCTCTTATAGTTTCCGAGATATGGACTATCAATAATTTACACCTTAGGCTCTGCTTCTAACTTGGGCCCAAATTGTAAAATGGTCTTATCTATTGGCGATTTCGTTCCAATTCACATTCCAAGTAATATTCGGCATGCTAATTACATTGCCGGTTGCCAAATTGCATTATCTCTTATAGTTTCCGAGATATGGACTATCGATAATTTACACCTTAGGCTCTGCTTCTAACTTGGGCCCAAATTGTAAAATGGTCTTATCTATTGGCGATTTCGTTCCAATTCACATTCCAAGTAATATTCGGCATGCTAATTACATTGCCGGTTGCCAAATTGCATTATCTCTTATAGTTTCCGAGATATGGACTATCGATAATTTACACCTTAGGCTCTGCTTCTAACTTGGGCCCAAATTGTAAAATGGTCTTCTCTATTGGCGATTTCGTTCCAATTCACATTCCAAGTAATATTCGGCATGCTAATTACATTGCCCGGTTGCCAAATTGCATTATCTCTTATAGTTTCCGAGATATGGACTATCGATAATTTACACCTTAGGCTCTGCTTCTAACTTGGGCCCAAATTGTAAAATGGTCTTCTCTATTAGCGATTTCGTTCCAATTCACATTCCAAGTAATATTCGGCATGCTAATTACATTGCCGGTTGCCAAATTGCATTATCTCTTATAGTTTCCGAGATATGGACTATCAATAATTTACACCTTAGGCTCTGCTTCTAACTTGGGCCCAAATTGTAAAATGGTCTTATCTATTGGCGATTTCGTTCCAATTCATATTCCAAGTAATATTCGGCATGCTAATTACATTGCCGGTTGCCAAATTGCATTATCTCTTATAGTTTCCGAGATATGGACTATCGATAATTTACACCTTAGGCTCTGCTTCTAACTTGGGCCCAAATTATAAAATGGTCTTACCTATTTTCGATTTCGTTCCAATTCACACTCCAATTAATATTCGGCATGCTAATTACATTGCCGGTTGCCAAATTGCATTATCTCTTATAGTTTCCGAGATATGGACTATCGATAATTTACACCTTAGGCTCTGCTTCTAACTTGGGCCCAAATTGTAAAATGGTCTTATCTATTGGCGATTTCGTCCCAATTCACATTCCAAGTGATATTCGTCATGCTAATTACATTGCCGGTTGCGAAATTGCATTATCTCTTATAGTTTCCGAGATATGGACTATCAATAATTTACACCTTAGGCTCTGCTTCTAACTTGGGCCCAAATTGTAAAATGGCCTTATCTATTGGCGATTTCGTTCCAATTCACATTCCAAGTAATATTCGGCATGCTAATTACATTGCCGGTTGCCAAATTGCATTATCTCTTATAGTTTCCGAGATATGGACTATCGATAATTTACACCTTAGGCTCTGCTTCTAACTTGGGCCCAAATTGTAAAATGGTCTTATCTATTGGCGATTTCGTTCCAATTCACATTCCAAGTAATATTCGGCATGCTAATTACATTGCCGGTTGCCAAATTGCATTATCTCTTATAGTTTCCGAGATATGGACTATCGATAATTTACACCTTAGGCTCTGCTTCTAACTTGGGCCAAAATTGTAAAATGGTCTTATCTATTGACGATTTCGTTCCAATTCACATTCCAAGTAATATTCGGCATGCTAATTACATTGCCGGTTGCCAAATTGCATTATCTCTTATAGTTTCCGAGATATGGACTATCGATAATTTACACCTTAGGCTCTGCTTCTAACTTGGGCCCAAATTGTAAAATGGTCTTATCTATTGGCGATTTCGTTCCAATTCACATTCCAAGTAATATTCGGCATGCTAATTACATTGCCGGTTGCCAAATTGCATTATCTCTTATAGTTTCCGAGATATGGACTATCGATAATTTACACCTTAGGCTCTGCTTCTAACTTGGGCCCAAATTGTAAAATGGTCTTATCTATTGGCGATTTCGTTCCAATTCACACTCCAAGTAATATTCGGCATGCTAATTACATTGCCGGTTGCGAAATTGCATTATCTCTTATAGTTTCCGAGATATGGACTATCAATAATTTACACCTTAGGCTCTGCTTCTAACTTGGGCCCAAACTGTAAAATGGTCTTATCTATTGGCGATTTCGTTCCAATTCACATTCCAAGTAATATTCGCCATGCTAATTACATTGCCGGTTGCCAAATTGCATTATCTCTTATAGTTTCCGAGATATGGACTATCAATAATTTACACCTTAGGCTCTGCTTCTAATTTGGGCCCAAATTGTAAAATGGTCTTATCTATTAGCGATTTCGTTCCAATTCACATTCCAAGTAATATTCGGCATGCTAATTACATTGCCGGTTGCCAAATTGCATTATCTCTTATAGTTTCCGAGATATGGACTATCGATAATTTACACCTTAGGCTCTGCTTCTAACTTGGGCCCAAACTGTAAAATGGTCTTACCTATTGGCGATTTCGTTCCAATTCACACTCCAAGTAATATTCGGCATGCTAATTACATTGCCGGTTGCGAAATTGCATTATCTCTTATAGTTTCCGAGATATGGACTATCAATAATTTACACCTTGGGCTCTGCTTCTAACTTGGGCCCAAATTGTAAAATGGTCTTATCTATTGGCGATTTCGTTCCAATTCACATTCCAAGTAATATTCGGCATGCTAATTACATTGCCGGTTGCCAAATTGCATTATCTCTTATAGTTTCCGAGATATGGACTATCAATTATTTACACCTTAGGCTCTGCTTCTAACTTGGGCCCAAATTGTAAAATGGTCTTATCTATTGGCGATTTCGTTCCAAATTCACATTCCAAGTAATATTCGGCATGCTAATTACATTGCCGGTTACCAAATTGCATTAACAATTATAGTTTCCGAGATATGGACTATCGATAATTTACACTTTAGGCTCTGCTTCTAACTTGGGCCCAAATTGTAAAATGGTCTTATCTATTGGCGATTTCGTTCCAATTCACATTCCTAGTAATATTCGGCATGCTAATTACATTGCCGGTTGCCAAATTGCATTATCTCTTATAGTTTCCGAGATATGGACTATCGATAATTTACACCATAGACTCTGCTTATAACTTGGGCCCAAATTGTAAAATGGTCTTATCTATTGGCGATTTCGTTCCAATTCACATTCCAAGTAATATTCGGCATGCTAATTACATTGCCGGTTGCCAAATTGCATTATCTCTTATAGTTTCCGAGATATGGACTATCGATAATTTACACCTTAGGCTCTGCTTCTAACTTGGGCCCAAATTGTAAAATGGTCTTATCTATTGGCGATTTCGTTCCAATTCACATTCCAAGTAATATTCGGCATGCTAATTACATTGCCGGTTGCCAAATTGCATTATCTCTTATAGTTTCCGAGATATGGAGTATCGATAATTTACACCTTAGGCTCTGCTTCTAACTTGGGCCCAAATTGTAAAATGGTCTTATCTATTGGCGATTTCGTCCCAATTCACATTCCAAGTAATATTCGGCATGCTAATTACATTGCCGGTTGCGAAATTGCATTATCTCTTATAGTTTCCGAGATATGAACTGTCAATAATTTACACCTTAGGCTCTGCTTCTAACTTGGGCCCAAATTGTAAAATGGTCTTATCTATTGGCGATTTCGTTCCAATTCACATTCCAAGTAATATTCGGCATGCTAATTACATTGCCGGTTGCCAAATTGCATTATCTCTTATAGTTTCTGAGATATGGACTATCGATAATTTACACCTTAGGCTCTGCTTCTAACTTGGGCCCAAATTGTAAAATGGTCTTATCTATTGGCGATTTCGTCCCAATTCACATTCCAAGTGATATTAGGCATGCTAATTACATTGCCGGTTGCGAAATTGCATTATCTCTTATAGTTTCCGAGATATGAACTGTCAATAATTTACACCTTAGGCTCTGCTTCTAACTTGGGCCCAAATTGTAAAATGGTCTTATCTATTGGCGATTTCGTTCCAATTCACATTCCAAGTAATATTCGGCATGCTAATTACATTGCCGGTTGCCAAATTGCATTATCTCTTATAGTTTCCGAGATATGGACTATCAATAATTTACACCTTAGGCTCTGCTTCTAACTTGGGCCCAAATTGTAAAATGGTCTTATCTATTGGCGATTTCGTTCCAATTCACATTCCAAGTAATATTCGGCATGCTAATTACATTGCCGGTTGCCAAATTGCATTATCTCTTATAGTTTCCGAGATATGGACTATCGATAATTTACACCTTAGGCTCTGCTTCTAACTTGGGCCCAAATTGTAAAATGGACTTACCTATTGGCGATTTCGTTCCAATTCACATTCCAAGTAATATTCGGCATGCTAATTACATTGCCGGTTGCCAAATTGCATTATCTCTTATAGTTTCCGAGATATGGACTATCAATAATTTACACCTTAGGCTCTGCTTCTAACTTGGGCCCAAATTGTAAAATGGTCTTATCTATTGGCGATTTCGTTCCAATTCACATTCCAAGTAATATTCGGCATGCTAATTACATTGCCGGTTGCCAAATTGCATTATCTCTTATAGTTTCCGAGATATGGACTATCGATAATTTACACCTTAGGCTCTGCTTCTAACTTGGGCCCAAATTGTAAAATGGTCTTACCTATTGGCGATTTCGTTCCAATTCACACTCCAAGTAATATTCGGCATGCTAATTACATTGCCGGTTGCGAAATTGCATTATCTCTTATAGTTTCCGAGATATGGACTATCAATAATTTACACCTTAGGCTCTGCTTCTAACTTGGGCCCAAATTGTAAAATGGTCTTATCTATTGGCGATTTCGTTCCAATTCACATTCCAAGTAATATTCGGCATGCTAATTACATTGCCGGTTGCCAAATTGCATTATCTCTTATAGTTTCCGAGATATGGACTATCGATAATTTACACCTTAGGCTCTGCTTCTAACTTGGGCCCAAATTGTAAAATGGTCTTATCTATTGGCGATTTCGTTCCAATTCACATTCCAAGTAATATTCGGCATGCTAATTACATTGCCGGTTGCCAAATTGCATTATCTCTTATAGTTTCCGAGATATGGACTATCGATAATTTACACCTTAGGCTCTGCTTCTAACTTGGGCCCAAATTGTAAAATGGTCTTATCTATTGGCGATTTCGTCCCAATTCACATTCCAAGTGATATTCGGCATGCTAATTACATTGCCGATTGCGAAATTGCATTATCTCTTATAGTTTCCGAGATATGGACTATCAATAATTTACACCTTAGGCTCTGCTTCTAACTTGGGCCCAAATTGTAAAATGGTCTTATCTATTGGCGATTTCGTTCCAATTCACATTCCAAGTAATATTCGGCATGCTAATTACATTGCCGGTTGCCAAATTGCATTATCTCTTATAGTTTCCGAGATATGGACTATCGATAATTTACACCTTAGGCTCTGCTTCTAACTTGGGCCCAAATTGTAAAATGGCCTTATCTATTGGCGATTTCGTTCCAATTCACATTCCAAGTAATACTCGGCATGCTAATTACATTGCCGGTTGCCAAATTGCATTATCTCTTATAGTTTCCGAGATATGGACTATCGATAATTTACACCTTAGGCTCTGCTTCTAACTTGGGCCCAAATTGTAAAATGGTCTTATCTATTGGCGATTTCGTTCCAATTCACAGTCCAAGTAATATTCGGCATGCTAATTACATTGCCGGTTGCCAAATTGCATTATCTCTTATAGTTTCCGAGATATGGACTATCGATAATTTACACCTTAGGCTCTGCTTCTAACTTGGGCCCAAATTGTAAAATGATCTTATCTATTGGCGATTTCGTTCCAATTCACACTCCAAGTAATATTCGGCATGCTAATTACATTGCCGGTTGCGAAATTGCATTATCTCTTATAGTTTCCGAGATATGGACTATCAATAATTTACACCTTAGGCTCTGCTTCTAACTTGGGCCCAAATTGTAAAATGGTCTTATCTATTGGCGATTTCGTTCCAATTCGCATTCCAAGTAATATTCGGCATGCTAATTACATTGCCGGTTGCCAAATTGCATTATCTCTTATAGTTTCCGAGATATGGACTATCGATAATTTACACCTTAGGCTCTGCTTCTAACTTGGGCCCAAATTGTAAAATGGTCTTATCTATTGGCGATTTCGTTCCAATTCACATTCCAAGTAATATTCGGCATGCTAATTACATTGCCAGTTGCCAAATTGCATTATCTCTTATAGTTTCCGAGATATGGACTATCGATAATTTACACCTTAGCCTCTGCTTCTAACTTGGGCCCAAATTGTAAAATGGTCTTATCTATTGGCGTTTTCGTTCCAATTCACATTACAAGTAATATTCGGCATGCTAATTACATTGCCGGTTGCCAAATTGCATTATCTCTTATAGTTTCCGAGATATGGACTATCGATAATTTACACTTTAGGCTCTGCTTCTAACTTGGGCCCAAATTGTAAAATGGTCTTCTCTATTGGCGATTTCGTTCCAATTCACATTCCAAGTAATATTCGGCATGCTAATTACATTGCCAGTTGCCAAATTGCATTATCTCTTATAGTTTCCGAGATATGGACTATCGATAATTTACACCTTAGCCTCTGCTTCTAACTTGGGCCCAAATTGTAAAATGGTCTTATCTATTGGCGTTTTCGTTCCAATTCACATTACAAGTAATATTCGGCATGCTAATTACATTGCCGGTTGCCAAATTGCATTATCTCTTATAGTTTCCGAGATATGGACTATCGATAATTTACACTTTAGGCTCTGCTTCTAACTTGGGCCCAAATTGTAAAATGGTCTTCTCTATTGGCGATTTCGTTCCAATTCACATTCCAAGTAATATTCGGCATGCTAATTACATTGCCGGTTGCCAAATTGCATTATCTCTTATAGTTTCCGAGATATGGACTATCGATAATTTACACCGTAGGCTCTGCTTATAACTTGGGCCCAAATTGTAAAATGGTCTTATCTATTGGCGATTTCGTTCCAATTCACATTCCAAGTAATATTCGGCATGCTAATTACATTGCCGGTTGCCAAATTGCATTATCTCTTATAGTTTCCGAGATATGGACTATCGATAATTTACACCTTAGGCTCTGCTTCTAACTTGGGCCCAAATTGTAAAATGGTCTTATCTATTGGCGATTTCGTTCCAATTCACATTCCAAGTAATATTCGGCATGCTAATTACATTGCCGGTTGCCAAATTGCATTATCTCTTATAGTTTCCCAGATATGGACTATCGATAATTTACACCTTAGGCTCTGCTTCTAACTTGGGCCCAAATTGTAAAATGGTCTTATCTATTGGCGATTTCGTTCCAATTCACATTCCAAGTAATATTCGGCATGCTAATTACATTGCCGGTTGCCAAATTGCATTATCTCTTATAGTTTCCGAGATATGGACTATCGATAATTTACACCTTAGGCTCTGCTTCTAACTTGGGCCCAAATTGTAAAATGGTCTTATCTATTGGCGATTTCGTCCCAATTCACATTCCAAGTGATATTCGGCATGCTAATTACATTGCCGGTTGCGAAATTGCATTATCTCTTATAGTTTCCGAGATATGGACTATCAATAATTTACACCTTAGGCTCTGCTTCTAACTTGGGCCCAAATTGTAAAATGGTCTTATCTATTGGCGATTTCGTTCCAATTCACATTCCAAGTAATATTCGGCATGCTAATTACATTGCCGGTTGCCAAATTGCATTATCTCTTATAGTTTCCGAGATATGGACTATCGATAATTTACACCTTAGGCTCTGCTTCTAACTTGGGCCCAAATTGTAAAATGGTCTTATCTATTGGCGATTTCGTCCCAATTCACATTCCAAGTAATATTCGGCATGCTAATTACATTGCGGTTGCCAAATTGCATTATCTCTTATAGTTTCCGAGATATGGACTATCGATAATTTACACCTTAGGCTCTGCTTCTAACTTGGGCCCAAATTGTAAAATGGTCTTATCTATTGGCGATTTCGTTCCAATTCACATTCCAAGTAATATTCGGCATGCTAATTACATTGCCGGTTGCCAAATTGCATTATCTCTTATAGTTTCCGAGATATGGACTATCGATAATTTACACCTTAGGCTCTGCTTCTAACTTGGGCCCAAATTGTAAAATGGTCTTATCTATTGGCGATTTCGTTCCAATTCACATTCCAAGTAATATTCGGCATGCTAATTACATTGCCGGTTGCCAAATTGCATTATCTCTTATAGTTTCCGAGATATGGACTATCGATAATTTACACCTTAGCCTCTGCTTCTAACTTGGGCCCAAATTGTAAAATGGTCTTATCTATTGGCGTTTTCGTTCCAATTCACATTCCAAGTAATATTCGGCATGCTAATTACATTGCCGGTTGCCAAATTGCATTATCTCTTATAGTTTCCGAGATATGGACTATCGATAATTTACACCTTAGGCTCTGCTTCTAACTTGAGCCCAAATTGTAAAATGGTCTTCTCTATTGGCGATTTCGTTCCAATTCACATTCCAAGTAATATTCGGCATGCTAATTACATTGCCGGTTGCCAAATTGCATTATCTCTTATAGTTTCCGAGATATGGACTATCGATAATTTACACCTTAGGCTCTGCTTCTAACTTGGGCCCAAATTGTAAAATGGTCTTATTTATTGGCGATTTCGTTCCAATTCACATTCCAAGTAATATTCGGCATGCTAATTACATTGCCGGTTGCCAAATTGCATTATCACTTATAGTTTCCGAGATATGGACTATCGATAATTTACACCTTAGGCTCTGCTTCTAACTTGGGCCCAAATTGTAAAATGGTCTTCTCAATTGGCGATTTCGTTCCAATTCACTTTCCAAGTAATATTCGGCATGCTAATTACATTGCCGGTTGCCAAATTGCATTATCTCTTATAGTTTCCGAGATATGGACTATCGATAATTTACACATTAGGCTCTGCTTCTAACTTGGGCCCAAATTGTAAAATGGTCTTCTCTATTGGCGATTTTGTTCCAATTCACATTCCAAGTAATATTCGGCATGCTAATTACATTGCCGGTTGCCAAATTGCATTATCTCTTATAGTTTCCGAGATATGGACTATCGATAATTTACACCTTAGGCTCTGCTTCTAACTTGGGCCCAAATTGTAAAATCGTCTTATCTATTGGCGATTTCGTTCCAATTCACATTCCAAGTAATATTCGGCATGCTAATTACATTGCCGGTTGCCAGATTGCATTATCTCTTATAGTTTCCGAGATATGGACTATCGGTAATTTACACCTTAGGCTCTGCTTCTAACTTGGGCCCAAATTGTAAAATGGTCTTATCTATTGGCGATTTCGTTCCAATTCACATTCCAAGTAATATCCGGCATGCTATTTACATTGCCGGTTGCTAAATTGAATTATCTCTTATAGTTTCCGAGATATGGACTATCGATAATTTACACCTTAGGCTCTGCTTCTAACTTGGGCCCAAATTGTAAAATGGTCTTACCTATTGGCGATTTCGTTCCAATTCACATTCCAAGTAATATTCGGCATGCTAATTACATTGCCGGTTTCCAAATTGCATTATCTGTTATAGTTTCCGAGATATGGACTATCGATAATTTACACCTTAGGCTCTGCTTCTAACTTGGGCCCAAATTGTAAAATGGTCTTATCTATTGGCGATTTCGTTCCAATTCACATTCCAAGTAATATTCGGCATGCTAATTACATTGCCGGTTGCCAAATTGCATTATCTCTTATAGTTTCCGAGATATGGACTATCGATAATTTACATCTTAGGCTCTGCTTCTAACTTGGGCCCAAATTGTAAAATCGTCTTATCTATTGGCGATTTCGTTCCAATTCACATTCCAAGTAATATTCGGCATGCTAATTACATTGCCGGTTGCCAAATTGCATTATCTCTTATAGTTTCCGAGATATGGACTATCGATAATTTACACCTTAAGCTCTGCTTCTAACTTGGGCCCAAATTGTAAAATGGTCTTATCTATTGGCGATTTCGTTCCAATTCACATTCCAAGTAATATCCGGCATGCTAATTACATTATCTCTTATAGTTTCCGAGATATGGACTATCGATAATTTACACCTTAGGCTCTGCTTCTAACTTGGGCCCAAATTGTAAAATGGTCTTCTCTATTGGCGATTTCGTTCCAATTCACATTCCAAGTAATATTCGGCATGCTAATTACATTGCCGGTTGCCAAATTGCATTATCTCTTATAGTTTCCGAGATATGGACTATCGATAATTTACACCTTAGGCTCTGCTTCTAACTTGGGCCCAAATTGTAAAATGGTCTTCTCTATTGGCGATTTCGTTCCAATTCACATTCCAAGTAATATTCGGCATGCTAATTACATTGCCGGTTGCCAAATTGCATTATCTCTTATAGTTTCCGAGATATGGACTATCGATAATTTACACCTTAGGCTCTGCTTCTAACTTGGGCCCAAATTGTAAAATCGTCTTATCTATTGGCGATTTCGTTCCAATTCACATTCCAAGTAATATTCGGCATGCTAATTACATTGCCGGTTGCCAAATTGCATTATCTCTTATAGTTTCCGAGATATGGACTATCGGTAATTTACACCTTAGGCTCTGCTTCTAACTTGGGCCCAAATTGTAAAATGGTCTTATCTATTGGCGATTTCGTTCCAATTCACATTCCAAGTAATATCCGGCATGCTAATTACATTGCCGGTTACCAAATTGAATTATCTCTTATAGTTTCCGAGATATGGACTATCGATAATTTACACCTTAGGCTCTGCTTCTAACTTGGGCCCAAATTGTAAAATGGTCTTATCTATTGGCGATTTCGTTCCAAGTCACATTCCAAGTAATATCCGGCATGCTAATTACATTGCCGGTTGCCAAATTGAATTATCTCTTATAGTTTCCGAGATATGGACTATCGATAATTTACACCTTAGGCTCTGCTTCTAACTTGGGCCCAAATTGTAAAATGGTCTTATCTATTGGCGATTTCGTTCCAATTCACATTCCAAGTAATATTCGGCATGCTAATTACATTGCCGGTTGCCAAATTGCATTATCTCTTATAGTTTGCGAGATATGGACTATCGATAATTTACATCTTAGGCTCTGCTTCTAACTTGGGCCCAAATTGTAAAATGGTCTTATCTATAGGCGATTTCGTTCCAATTCACATTCCAAGTAATATTCGGCATGCTAATTACATTGCCGGTTGCCAAATTGCATTATCTCTTATAGTTTCCGAGATATGGACTATCGATAATTTACACCTTAGGCTCTGCTTCTAACTTGGGCCCAAATTGTAAAATGGTCTTATCTATTGGCGATTTCGTCCCAATTCACATTCCAAGTGATATTCGGCATGCTAATTACATTGCCGGTTGCGAAATTGCATTATCTCTTATAGTTTCCGAGATATGGACTATCAATAATTTACACCTTAGGCTCTGCTTCTAACTTGGGCCCAAATTTTAAAATGGCCTTATCTATTGGCGATTTCGTTCCAATTCACATTCCAAGTAATATCCGGCATGCTAATTACATTGCCGGTTACCAAATTGAATTATCTCTTATAGTTTCCGAGATATGGACTATCGATAATTTACACCTTAGGCTCTGCTTCTAACTTGGGCCCAAATTGTAAAATCGTCTTATCTATTGGCGATTTCGTTCCAATTCACATTCCAAGTAATATTCGGCATGCTAATTACATTGCCGGTTGCCAAATTGCATTATCTCTTATAGTTTCCGAGATATGGACTATCGGTAATTTACACCTTAGGCTCTGCTTCTAACTTGGGCCCAAATTGTAAAATGGTCTTATCTATTGGCGATTTCGTTCCAATTCACATTCCAAGTAATATCCGGCATGCTAATTACATTGCCGGTTACCAAATTGAATTATCTCTTATAGTTTCCGAGATATGGACTATCGATAATTTACACCTTAGGCTCTGTTTCTAACTTGGGCCCAAATTGTAAAATGGTCTTATCTATTGGCGATTTCGTTCCAAGTCACATTCCAAGTAATATCCGGCATGCTAATTACATTGCCGGTTGCCAAATTGAATTATCTCTTATAGTTTCCGAGATATGGACTATCGATAATTTACACCTTAGGCTCTGCTTCTAACTTGGGCCCAAATTGTAAAATGGTCTTATCTATTGGCGATTTCGTTCCAATTCACATTCCAAGTAATATTCGGCATGCTAATTACATTGCCGGTTGCCAAATTGCATTATCTCTTATAGTTTGCGAGATATGGACTATCGATAATTTACATCTTAGGCTCTGCTTCTAACTTGGGCCCAAATTGTAAAATGGTCTTATCTATAGGCGATTTCGTTCCAATTCACATTCCAAGTAATATTCGGCATGCTAATTACATTGCCGGTTGCCAAATTGCATTATCTCTTATAGTTTCCGAGATATGGACTATCGATAATTTACACCTTAGGCTCTGCTTCTAACTTGGGCCCAAATTGTAAAATGGTCTTATCTATTGGCGATTTCGTCCCAATTCACATTCCAAGTGATATTCGGCATGCTAATTACATTGCCGGTTGCGAAATTGCATTATCTCTTATAGTTTCCGAGATATGGACTATCAATAATTTACACCTTAGGCTCTGCTTCTAACTTGGGCCCAAATTTTAAAATGGCCTTATCTATTGGCGATTTCGTTCCAATTCACATTCCAAGTAATATTCGGCATGCTAATTACATTGCCGGTTGCCAAATTGCATTATCTCTTATAGTTTCCGAGATATGGACTATCGATAATTTACACCTTAGGCTCTGCTTCTAACTTGGGCCCAAATTGTAAAATGGTCTTATCTATTGGCGATTTCGTTCCAATTCACATTCCAAGTAATATTCGGCATGCTAATTACATTGCCGGTTGCCAAATTGCATTATCTCTTATAGTTTCCGAGATATGGACTATCGATAATTTACACCTTAGGCTCTGCTTCTAACTTGGGCCCAAATTGTAAAATGGTCTTATCTATTGGCGATTTCGTTCCAATTCACATTCCAAGTAATATTCGGCATGCTAATTACATTGCCGGTTGCCAAATTGCATTATCTCTTATAGTTTCCGAGATATGGACTATCGATAATTTACACCTTAGGCTCTGCTTCTAACTTGGGCCCAAATTGTAAAATGGTCTTATCTATTGGCGATTTCGTTCCAATTCACAGTCCAAGTAATATT
Source organism: Rhynchophorus ferrugineus (assembly GCF_030347505.1). Classification (NCBI taxonomy): domain Eukaryota; kingdom Metazoa; phylum Arthropoda; class Insecta; order Coleoptera; family Curculionidae; genus Rhynchophorus; species Rhynchophorus ferrugineus. The sequence goes on from NW_027472831.1 coordinate 181,595, forward strand.
CGGCATGCTAATTACATTGCCGGTTGCCAAATTGCATTATCTCTTATAGTTTCCGAGATATGGACTATCGATAATTTACACCTTAGGCTCTGCTTCTAACTTGGGCCCAAATTGTAAAATGGTCTTATCTATTGGCGATTTCGTTCCAATTCACATTCCAAGTAATATTCGGCATGCTAATTACATTGCCGGTTGCCAAATTGCATTATCTCTTATAGTTTCCCAGATATGGACTATCGATAATTTACACCTTAGGCTCTGCTTCTAACTTGGGCCCAAATTGTAAAATGGTCTTATCTATTGGCGATTTCGTTCCAATTCACATTCCAAGTAATATTCGGCATGCTAATTACATTGCCGGTTGCCAAATTGCATTATCTCTTATAGTTTCCGAGATATGGACTATCGATAATTTACACCTTAGGCTCTGCTTCTAACTTGGGCCCAAATTGTAAAATGGTCTTATCTATTGGCGATTTCGTCCCAATTCACATTCCAAGTGATATTCGGCATGCTAATTACATTGCCGGTTGCGAAATTGCATTATCTCTTATAGTTTCCGAGATATGGACTATCAATAATTTACACCTTAGGCTCTGCTTCTAACTTGGGCCCAAATTGTAAAATGGTCTTATCTATTGGCGATTTCGTTCCAATTCACATTCCAAGTAATATTCGGCATGCTAATTACATTGCCGGTTGCCAAATTGCATTATCTCTTATAGTTTCCGAGATATGGACTATCGATAATTTACACCTTAGGCTCTGCTTCTAACTTGGGCCCAAATTGTAAAATGGTCTTATCTATTGGCGATTTCGTCCCAATTCACATTCCAAGTAATATTCGGCATGCTAATTACATTGCGGTTGCCAAATTGCATTATCTCTTATAGTTTCCGAGATATGGACTATCGATAATTTACACCTTAGGCTCTGCTTCTAACTTGGGCCCAAATTGTAAAATGGTCTTATCTATTGGCGATTTCGTTCCAATTCACATTCCAAGTAATATTCGGCATGCTAATTACATTGCCGGTTGCCAAATTGCATTATCTCTTATAGTTTCCGAGATATGGACTATCGATAATTTACACCTTAGGCTCTGCTTCTAACTTGGGCCCAAATTGTAAAATGGTCTTATTCATTGGCGATTTCGTTCCAATTCACATTCCAAGTAATATTCGGCATGCTAATTACATTGCCGGTTGCCAAATTGCATTATCTCTTATAGTTTCCGAGATATGGACTATCGATAATTTACACCTTAGCCTCTGCTTCTAACTTGGGCCCAAATTGTAAAATGGTCTTATCTATTGGCGTTTTCGTTCCAATTCACATTCCAAGTAATATTCGGCATGCTAATTACATTGCCGGTTGCCAAATTGCATTATCTCTTATAGTTTCCGAGATATGGACTATCGATAATTTACACCTTAGGCTCTGCTTCTAACTTGAGCCCAAATTGTAAAATGGTCTTCTCTATTGGCGATTTCGTTCCAATTCACATTCCAAGTAATATTCGGCATGCTAATTACATTGCCGGTTGCCAAATTGCATTATCTCTTATAGTTTCCGAGATATGGACTATCGATAATTTACACCTTAGGCTCTGCTTCTAACTTGGGCCCAAATTGTAAAATGGTCTTATCTATTGGCGATTTCGTTCCAATTCACATTCCAAGTAATATTCGGCATGCTAATTACATTGCCGGTTGCCAAATTGCATTATCTCTTATAGTTTCCGAGATATGGACTATCGATAATTTACACCTTAGGCTCTGCTTCTAACTTGGGCCCAAATTGTAAAATGGTCTTATCTATTGGCGATTTCGTTCCAATTCACAGTCCAAGTAATATTCGGCATGCTAATTACATTGCCGGTTGCCAAATTGCATTATCTCTTATAGTTTCCGAGATATGGACTATCGATAATTTACACCTTAGGCTCTGCTTCTAACTTGGGCCCAAATTGTAAAATGGTCTTATCTATTGGCGATTTCGTTCCAATTCACATTCCAAGTAATATTCGGCATGCTAATTACATTGCCGGTTGCCAAATTGCATTATCTCTTATAGTTTCCCAGATATGGACTATCGATAATTTACACCTTAGGCTCTGCTTCTAACTTGGGCCCAAATTGTAAAATGGTCTTATCTATTGGCGATTTCGTTCCAATTCACATTCCAAGTAATATTCGGCATGCTAATTACATTGCCGGTTGCCAAATTGCATTATCTCTTATAGTTTCCGAGATATGGACTATCGATAATTTACACCTTAGGCTCTGCTTCTAACTTGGGCCCAAATTGTAAAATGGTCTTATCTATTGGCGATTTCGTCCCAATTCACATTCCAAGTGATATTCGGCATGCTAATTACATTGCCGGTTGCGAAATTGCATTATCTCTTATAGTTTCCGAGATATGGACTATCAATAATTTACACCTTAGCCTCTGCTTCTAACTTGGGCCCAAATTGTAAAATGGTCTTATCTATTGGCGATTTCGTTCCAATTCACATTCCAAGTAATATTCGGCATGCTAATTACATTGCCGGTTGCCAAATTGCATTATCTCTTATAGTTTCCGAGATATGGACTATCGATAATTTACACCTTAGGCTCTGCTTCTAACTTGGGCCCAAATTGTAAAATGGTCTTATCTATTGGCGATTTCGTCCCAATTCACATTCCAAGTAATATTCGGCATGCTAATTACATTGCGGTTGCCAAATTGCATTATCTCTTATAGTTTCCGAGATATGGACTATCGATAATTTACACCTTAGGCTCTGCTTCTAACTTGGGCCCAAATTGTAAAATGGTCTTATCTATTGGCGATTTCGTTCCAATTCACATTCCAAGTAATATTCGGCATGCTAATTACATTGCCGGTTGCCAAATTGCATTATCTCTTATAGTTTCCGAGATATGGACTATCGATAATTTACACCTTAGGCTCTGCTTCTAACTTGGGCCCAAATTGTAAAATGGTCTTATTCATTGGCGATTTCGTTCCAATTCACATTCCAAGTAATATTCGGCATGCTAATTACATTGCCGGTTGCCAAATTGCATTATCTCTTATAGTTTCCGAGATATGGACTATCGATAATTTACACCTTAGGCTCTGCTTCTAACTTGAGCCCAAATTGTAAAATGGTCTTCTCTATTGGCGATTTCGTTCCAATTCACATTCCAAGTAATATTCGGCATGCTAATTACATTGCCGGTTGCCAAATTGCATTATCTCTTATAGTTTCCGAGATATGGACTATCGATAATTTACACCTTAGGCTCTGCTTCTAACTTGGGCCCAAATTGTAAAATGGTCTTATTTATTGGCGATTTCGTTCCAATTCACATTCCAAGTAATATTCGGCATGCTAATTACATTGCCGGTTGCCAAATTGCATTATCACTTATAGTTTCCGAGATATGGACTATCGATAATTTACACCTTAGGCTCTGCTTCTAACTTGGGCCCAAATTGTAAAATGGTCTTCTCTATTGGCGATTTCGTTCCAATTCACTTTCCAAGTAATATTCGGCATGCTAATTACATTGCCGGTTGCCAAATTGCATTATCTCTTATAGTTTCCGAGATATGGACTATCGATAATTTACACCTTAGGCTCTGCTTCTAACTTGGGCCCAAATTGTAAAATGGTCTTCTCTATTGGCGATTTTGTTCCAATTCACATTCCAAGTAATATTCGGCATGCTAATTACATTGCCGGTTGCCAAATTGCATTATCTCTTATAGTTTCCGAGATATGGACTATCGGTAATTTACACCTTAGGCTCTGCTTCTAACTTGGGCCCAAATTGTAAAATGGTCTTATCTATTGGCGATTTCGTTCCAATTCACATTCCAAGTAATATCCGGCATGCTATTTACATTGCCGGTTGCTAAATTGAATTATCTCTTATAGTTTCCGAGATATGGACTATCGATAATTTACACCTTAGGCTCTGCTTCTAACTTGGGCCCAAATTGTAAAATGGTCTTACCTATTGGCGATTTCGTTCCAATTCACATTCCAAGTAATATTCGGCATGCTAATTACATTGCCGGTTGCCAAATTGAATTATCTGTTATAGTTTCCGAGATATGGACTATCGATAATTTACACCTTAGGCTCTGCTTCTAACTTGGGCCCAAATTGTAAAATGGTCTTATCTATTGGCGATTTCGTTCCAATTCACATTCCAAGTAATATTCGGCATGCTAATTACATTGCCGGTTGCCAAATTGCATTATCTCTTATAGTTTCCGAGATATGGACTATCGATAATTTACACCTTAGGCTCTGCTTCTAACTTGGGCCCAAATTGTAAAATGGTCTTATCTATTGGCGATTTCGTCCCAATTCACATTCCAAGTGATATTCGTCATGCTAATTACATTGCCGGTTGCGAAATTGCATTATCTCTTATAGTTTCCGAGATATGGACTATCAATAATTTACACCTTAGGCTCTGCTTCTAACTTGGGCCCAAATTGTAAAATGGCCTTATCTATTGGCGATTTCGTTCCAATTCACATTCCAAGTAATATTCGGCATGCTAATTACATTGCCGGTTGCCAAATTGCATTATCTCTTATAGTTTCCGAGATATGGACTATCGATAATTTACACCTTAGGCTCTGCTTCTAACTTGGGCCCAAATTGTAAAATGGTCTTATCTATTGGCGATTTCGTTCCAATTCACATTCCAAGTAATATTCGGCATGCTAATTACATTGCCGGTTGCCAAATTGCATTATCTCTTATAGTTTCCGAGATATGGACTATCGATAATTTACACCTTAGGCTCTGCTTCTAACTTGGGCCAAAATTGTAAAATGGTCTTATCTATTGACGATTTCGTTCCAATTCACATTCCAAGTAATATTCGGCATGCTAATTACATTGCCGGTTGCCAAATTGCATTATCTCTTATAGTTTCCGAGATATGGACTATCGATAATTTACACCTTAGGCTCTGCTTCTAACTTGGGCCCAAATTGTAAAATGGTCTTATCTATTGGCGATTTCGTTCCAATTCACATTCCAAGTAATATTCGGCATGCTAATTACATTGCCGGTTGCCAAATTGCATTATCTCTTATAGTTTCCGAGATATGGACTATCGATAATTTACACCTTAGGCTCTGCTTCTAACTTGGGCCCAAATTGTAAAATGGTCTTATCTATTGGCGATTTCGTTCCAATTCACACTCCAAGTAATATTCGGCATGCTAATTACATTGCCGGTTGCGAAATTGCATTATCTCTTATAGTTTCCGAGATATGGACTATCAATAATTTACACCTTAGGCTCTGCTTCTAACTTGGGCCCAAACTGTAAAATGGTCTTATCTATTGGCGATTTCGTTCCAATTCACATTCCAAGTAATATTCGCCATGCTAATTACATTGCCGGTTGCCAAATTGCATTATCTCTTATAGTTTCCGAGATATGGACTATCAATAATTTACACCTTAGGCTCTGCTTCTAATTTGGGCCCAAATTGTAAAATGGTCTTATCTATTAGCGATTTCGTTCCAATTCACATTCCAAGTAATATTCGGCATGCTAATTACATTGCCGGTTGCCAAATTGCATTATCTCTTATAGTTTCCGAGATATGGACTATCGATAATTTACACCTTAGGCTCTGCTTCTAACTTGGGCCCAAACTGTAAAATGGTCTTACCTATTGGCGATTTCGTTCCAATTCACACTCCAAGTAATATTCGGCATGCTAATTACATTGCCGGTTGCGAAATTGCATTATCTCTTATAGTTTCCGAGATATGGACTATCAATAATTTACACCTTGGGCTCTGCTTCTAACTTGGGCCCAAATTGTAAAATGGTCTTATCTATTGGCGATTTCGTTCCAATTCACATTCCAAGTAATATTCGGCATGCTAATTACATTGCCGGTTGCCAAATTGCATTATCTCTTATAGTTTCCGAGATATGGACTATCAATAATTTACACCTTAGGCTCTGCTTCTAACTTGGGCCCAAATTGTAAAATGGTCTTATCTATTGGCGATTTCGTTCCAAATTCACATTCCAAGTAATATTCGGCATGCTAATTACATTGCCGGTTACCAAATTGCATTAACAATTATAGTTTCCGAGATATGGACTATCGATAATTTACACTTTAGGCTCTGCTTCTAACTTGGGCCCAAATTGTAAAATGGTCTTATCTATTGGCGATTTCGTTCCAATTCACATTCCTAGTAATATTCGGCATGCTAATTACATTGCCGGTTGCCAAATTGCATTATCTCTTATAGTTTCCGAGATATGGACTATCGATAATTTACACCATAGGCTCTGCTTATAACTTGGGCCCAAATTGTAAAATGGTCTTATCTATTGGCGATTTCGTTCCAATTCACATTCCAAGTAATATTCGGCATGCTAATTACATTGCCGGTTGCCAAATTGCATTATCTCTTATAGTTTCCGAGATATGGACTATCGATAATTTACACCTTAGGCTCTGCTTCTAACTTGGGCCCAAATTGTAAAATGGTCTTATCTATTGGCGATTTCGTTCCAATTCACATTCCAAGTAATATTCGGCATGCTAATTACATTGCCGGTTGCCAAATTGCATTATCTCTTATAGTTTCCGAGATATGGAGTATCGATAATTTACACCTTAGGCTCTGCTTCTAACTTGGGCCCAAATTGTAAAATGGTCTTATCTATTGGCGATTTCGTCCCAATTCACATTCCAAGTGATATTCGGCATGCTAATTACATTGCCGGTTGCGAAATTGCATTATCTCTTATAGTTTCCGAGATATGAACTGTCAATAATTTACACCTTAGGCTCTGCTTCTAACTTGGGCCCAAATTGTAAAATGGTCTTATCTATTGGCGATTTCGTTCCAATTCACATTCCAAGTAATATTCGGCATGCTAATTACATTGCCGGTTGCCAAATTGCATTATCTCTTATAGTTTCTGAGATATGGACTATCGATAATTTACACCTTAGGCTCTGCTTCTAACTTGGGCCCAAATTGTAAAATGGTCTTATCTATTGGCGATTTCGTCCCAATTCACATTCCAAGTGATATTAGGCATGCTAATTACATTGCCGGTTGCGAAATTGCATTATCTCTTATAGTTTCCGAGATATGAACTGTCAATAATTTACACCTTAGGCTCTGCTTCTAACTTGGGCCCAAATTGTAAAATGGTCTTATCTATTGGCGATTTCGTTCCAATTCACATTCCAAGTAATATTCGGTATGCTAATTACATTGCCGGTTGCCAAATTGCATTATCTCTTATAGTTTCCGAGATATGGACTATCAATAATTTACACCTTAGGCTCTGCTTCTAACTTGGGCCCAAATTGTAAAATGGTCTTATCTATTGGCGATTTCGTTCCAATTCACATTCCAAGTAATATTCGGCATGCTAATTACATTGCCGGTTGCCAAATTGCATTATCTCTTATAGTTTCCGAGATATGGACTATCGATAATTTACACCTTAGGCTCTGCTTCTAACTTGGGCCCAAATTGTAAAATGGACTTACCTATTGGCGATTTCGTTCCAATTCACATTCCAAGTAATATTCGGCATGCTAATTACATTGCCGGTTGCCAAATTGCATTATCTCTTATAGTTTCCGAGATATGGACTATCAATAATTTACACCTTAGGCTCTGCTTCTAACTTGGGCCCAAATTGTAAAATGGTCTTATCTATTGGCGATTTCGTTCCAATTCACATTCCAAGTAATATTCGGCATGCTAATTACATTGCCGGTTGCCAAATTGCATTATCTCTTATAGTTTCCGAGATATGGACTATCGATAATTTACACCTTAGGCTCTGCTTCTAACTTGGGCCCAAATTGTAAAATGGTCTTACCTATTGGCGATTTCGTTCCAATTCACACTCCAAGTAATATTCGGCATGCTAATTACATTGCCGGTTGCGAAATTGCATTATCTCTTATAGTTTCCGAGATATGGACTATCAATAATTTACACCTTAGGCTCTGCTTCTAACTTGGGCCCAAATTGTAAAATGGTCTTATCTATTGGCGATTTCGTTCCAATTCACATTCCAAGTAATATTCGGCATGCTAATTACATTGCCGGTTGCCAAATTGCATTATCTCTTATAGTTTCCGAGATATGGACTATCGATAATTTACACCTTAGGCTCTGCTTCTAACTTGGGCCCAAATTGTAAAATGGTCTTATCTATTGGCGATTTCGTTCCAATTCACATTCCAAGTAATATTCGGCATGCTAATTACATTGCCGGTTGCCAAATTGCATTATCTCTTATAGTTTCCGAGATATGGACTATCGATAATTTACACCTTAGGCTCTGCTTCTAACTTGGGCCCAAATTGTAAAATGGTCTTATCTATTGGCGATTTCGTCCCAATTCACATTCCAAGTGATATTCGGCATGCTAATTACATTGCCGATTGCGAAATTGCATTATCTCTTATAGTTTCCGAGATATGGACTATCAATAATTTACACCTTAGGCTCTGCTTCTAACTTGGGCCCAAATTGTAAAATGGTCTTATCTATTGGCGATTTCGTTCCAATTCACATTCCAAGTAATATTCGGCATGCTAATTACATTGCCGGTTGCCAAATTGCATTATCTCTTATAGTTTCCGAGATATGGACTATCGATAATTTACACCTTAGGCTCTGCTTCTAACTTGGGCCCAAATTGTAAAATGGCCTTATCTATTGGCGATTTCGTTCCAATTCACATTCCAAGTAATACTCGGCATGCTAATTACATTGCCGGTTGCCAAATTGCATTATCTCTTATAGTTTCCGAGATATGGACTATCGATAATTTACACCTTAGGCTCTGCTTCTAACTTGGGCCCAAATTGTAAAATGGTCTTATCTATTGGCGATTTCGTTCCAATTCACAGTCCAAGTAATATTCGGCATGCTAATTACATTGCCGGTTGCCAAATTGCATTATCTCTTATAGTTTCCGAGATATGGACTATCGATAATTTACACCTTAGGCTCTGCTTCTAACTTGGGCCCAAATTGTAAAATGATCTTATCTATTGGCGATTTCGTTCCAATTCACACTCCAAGTAATATTCGGCATGCTAATTACATTGCCGGTTGCGAAATTGCATTATCTCTTATAGTTTCCGAGATATGGACTATCAATAATTTACACCTTAGGCTCTGCTTCTAACTTGGGCCCAAATTGTAAAATGGTCTTATCTATTGGCGATTTCGTTCCAATTCGCATTCCAAGTAATATTCGGCATGCTAATTACATTGCCGGTTGCCAAATTGCATTATCTCTTATAGTTTCCGAGATATGGACTATCGATAATTTACACCTTAGGCTCTGCTTCTAACTTGGGCCCAAATTGTAAAATGGTCTTATCTATTGGCGATTTCGTTCCAATTCACATTCCAAGTAATATTCGGCATGCTAATTACATTGCCAGTTGCCAAATTGCATTATCTCTTATAGTTTCCGAGATATGGACTATCGATAATTTACACCTTAGCCTCTGCTTCTAACTTGGGCCCAAATTGTAAAATGATCTTATCTATTGGCGTTTTCGTTCCAATTCACATTACAAGTAATATTCGGCATGCTAATTACATTGCCGGTTGCCAAATTGCATTATCTCTTATAGTTTCCGAGATATGGACTATCGATAATTTACACTTTAGGCTCTGCTTCTAACTTGGGCCCAAATTGTAAAATGGTCTTCTCTATTGGCGATTTCGTTCCAATTCACATTCCAAGTAATATTCGGCATGCTAATTACATTGCCGGTTGCCAAATTGCATTATCTCTTATAGTTTCCGAGATATGGACTATCGATAATTTACACCGTAGGCTCTGCTTATAACTTGGGCCCAAATTGTAAAATGGTCTTATCTATTGGCGATTTCGTTCCAATTCACATTCCAAGTAATATTCGGCATGCTAATTACATTGCCGGTTGCCAAATTGCATTATCTCTTATAGTTTCCGAGATATGGACTATCGATAATTTACACCTTAGGCTCTGCTTCTAACTTGGGCCCAAATTGTAAAATGGTCTTATCTATTGGCGATTTCGTTCCAATTCACATTCCAAGTAATATTCGGCATGCTAATTACATTGCCGGTTGCCAAATTGCATTATCTCTTATAGTTTCCCAGATATAGACTATCGATAATTTACACCTTAGGCTCTGCTTCTAACTTGGGCCCAAATTGTAAAATGGTCTTATCTATTGGCGATTTCGTTCCAATTCACATTCCAAGTAATATTCGGCATGCTAATTACATTGCCGGTTGCCAAATTGCATTATCTCTTATAGTTTCCGAGATATGGACTATCGATAATTTACACCTTAGGCTCTGCTTCTAACTTGGGCCCAAATTGTAAAATGGTCTTATCTATTGGCGATTTCGTCCCAATTCACATTCCAAGTGATATTCGGCATGCTAATTACATTGCCGGTTGCGAAATTGCATTATCTCTTATAGTTTCCGAGATATGGACTATCAATAATTTACACCTTAGGCTCTGCTTCTAACTTGGGCCCAAATTGTAAAATGGTCTTATCTATTGGCGATTTCGTTCCAATTCACATTCCAAGTAATATTCGGCATGCTAATTACAGTGCCGGTTGCCAAATTGCATTATCTCTTATAGTTTCCGAGATATGGACTATCGATAATTTACACCTTAGGCTCTGCTTCTAACTTGGGCCCAAATTGTAAAATGGTCTTATCTATTGGCGATTTCGTCCCAATTCACATTCCAAGTAATATTCGGCATGCTAATTACATTGCGGTTGCCAAATTGCATTATCTCTTATAGTTTCCGAGATATGGACTATCGATAATTTACACCTTAGGCTCTGCTTCTAACTTGGGCCCAAATTGTAAAATGGTCTTATCTATTGGCGATTTCGTTCCAATTCACATTCCAAGTAATATTCGGCATGCTAATTACATTGCCGGTTGCCAAATTGCATTATCTCTTATAGTTTCCGAGATATGGACTATCGATAATTTACACCTTAGGCTCTGCTTCTAACTTGGGCCCAAATTGTAAAATGGTCTTATCTATTGGCGATTTCGTTCCAATTCACATTCCAAGTAATATTCGGCATGCTAATTACATTGCCGGTTGCCAAATTGCATTATCTCTTATAGTTTCCGAGATATGGACTATCGATAATTTACACCTTAGCCTCTGCTTCTAACTTGGGCCCAAATTGTAAAATGGTCTTATCTATTGGCGTTTTCGTTCCAATTCACATTCCAAGTAATATTCGGCATGCTAATTACATTGCCGGTTGCCAAATTGCATTATCTCTTATAGTTTCCGAGATATGGACTATCGATAATTTACACCTTAGGCTCTGCTTCTAACTTGAGCCCAAATTGTAAAATGGTCTTCTCTATTGGCGATTTCGTTCCAATTCACATTCCAAGTAATATTCGGCATGCTAATTACATTGCCGGTTGCCAAATTGCATTATCTCTTATAGTTTCCGAGATATGGACTATCGATAATTTACACCTTAGGCTCTGCTTCTAACTTGGGCCCAAATTGTAAAATGGTCTTATTTATTGGCGATTTCGTTCCAATTCACATTCCAAGTAATATTCGGCATGCTAATTACATTGCCGGTTGCGAAATTGCATTATCTCTTATAGTTTCCGAGATATGAACTGTCAATAATTTACACCTTAGGCTCTGCTTCTAACTTGGGCCCAAATTGTAAAATGGTCTTATCTATTGGCGATTTCGTTCCAATTCACATTCCAAGTAATATTCGGCATGCTAATTACATTGCCGGTTGCCAAATTGCATTATCTCTTATAGTTTCTGAGATATGGACTATCGATAATTTACACCTTAGGCTCTGCTTCTAACTTGGGCCCAAATTGTAAAATGGTCTTATCTATTGGCGATTTCGTCCCAATTCACATTCCAAGTGATATTAGGCATGCTAATTACATTGCCGGTTGCGAAATTGCATTATCTCTTATAGTTTCCGAGATATGAACTGTCAATAATTTACACCTTAGGCTCTGCTTCTAACTTGGGCCCAAATTGTAAAATGGTCTTATCTATTGGCGATTTCGTTCCAATTCACATTCCAAGTAATATTCGGTATGCTAATTACATTGCCGGTTGCCAAATTGCATTATCTCTTATAGTTTCCGAGATATGGACTATCAATAATTTACACCTTAGGCTCTGCTTCTAACTTGGGCCCAAATTGTAAAATGGTCTTATCTATTGGCGATTTCGTTCCAATTCACATTCCAAGTAATATTCGGCATGCTAATTACATTGCCGGTTGCCAAATTGCATTATCTCTTATAGTTTCCGAGATATGGACTATCGATAATTTACACCTTAGGCTCTGCTTCTAACTTGGGCCCAAATTGTAAAATGGACTTACCTATTGGCGATTTCGTTCCAATTCACATTCCAAGTAATATTCGGCATGCTAATTACATTGCCGGTTGCCAAATTGCATTATCTCTTATAGTTTCCGAGATATGGACTATCAATAATTTACACCTTAGGCTCTGCTTCTAACTTGGGCCCAAATTGTAAAATGGTCTTATCTATTGGCGATTTCGTTCCAATTCACATTCCAAGTAATATTCGGCATGCTAATTACATTGCCGGTTGCCAAATTGCATTATCTCTTATAGTTTCCGAGATATGGACTATCGATAATTTACCCTTAGGCTCTGCTTCTAACTTGGGCCCAAATTGTAAAATGGTCTTACCTATTGGCGATTTCGTTCCAATTCACACTCCAAGTAATATTCGGCATGCTAATTACATTGCCGGTTGCGAAATTGCATTATCTCTTATAGTTTCCGAGATATGGACTATCAATAATTTACACCTTAGGCTCTGCTTCTAACTTGGGCCCAAATTGTAAAATGGTCTTATCTATTGGCGATTTCGTTCCAATTCACATTCCAAGTAATATTCGGCATGCTAATTACATTGCCGGTTGCCAAATTGCATTATCTCTTATAGTTTCCGAGATATGGACTATCGATAATTTACACCTTAGGCTCTGCTTCTAACTTGGGCCCAAATTGTAAAATGGTCTTATCTATTGGCGATTTCGTTCCAATTCACATTCCAAGTAATATTCGGCATGCTAATTACATTGCCGGTTGCCAAATTGCATTATCTCTTATAGTTTCCGAGATATGGACTATCGATAATTTACACCTTAGGCTCTGCTTCTAACTTGGGCCCAAATTGTAAAATGGTCTTATCTATTGGCGATTTCGTCCCAATTCACATTCCAAGTGATATTCGGCATGCTAATTACATTGCCGATTGCGAAATTGCATTATCTCTTATAGTTTCCGAGATATGGACTATCAATAATTTACACCTTAGGCTCTGCTTCTAACTTGGGCCCAAATTGTAAAATGGTCTTATCTATTGGCGATTTCGTTCCAATTCACATTCCAAGTAATATTCGGCATGCTAATTACATTGCCGGTTGCCAAATTGCATTATCTCTTATAGTTTCCGAGATATGGACTATCGATAATTTACACCTTAGGCTCTGCTTCTAACTTGGGCCCAAATTGTAAAATGGCCTTATCTATTGGCGATTTCGTTCCAATTCACATTCCAAGTAATACTCGGCATGCTAATTACATTGCCGGTTGCCAAATTGCATTATCTCTTATAGTTTCCGAGATATGGACTATCGATAATTTACACCTTAGGCTCTGCTTCTAACTTGGGCCCAAATTGTAAAATGGTCTTATCTATTGGCGATTTCGTTCCAATTCACAGTCCAAGTAATATTCGGCATGCTAATTACATTGCCGGTTGCCAAATTGCATTATCTCTTATAGTTTCCGAGATATGGACTATCGATAATTTACACCTTAGGCTCTGCTTCTAACTTGGGCCCAAATTGTAAAATGATCTTATCTATTGGCGATTTCGTTCCAATTCACACTCCAAGTAATATTCGGCATGCTAATTACATTGCCGGTTGCGAAATTGCATTATCTCTTATAGTTTCCGAGATATGGACTATCAATAATTTACACCTTAGGCTCTGCTTCTAACTTGGGCCCAAATTGTAAAATGGTCTTATCTATTGGCGATTTCGTTCCAATTCGCATTCCAAGTAATATTCGGCATGCTAATTACATTGCCGGTTGCCAAATTGCATTATCTCTTATAGTTTCCGAGATATGGACTATCGATAATTTACACCTTAGGCTCTGCTTCTAACTTGGGCCCAAATTGTAAAATGGTCTTATCTATTGGCGATTTCGTTCCAATTCACATTCCAAGTAATATTCGGCATGCTAATTACATTGCCAGTTGCCAAATTGCATTATCTCTTATAGTTTCCGAGATATGGACTATCGATAATTTACACCTTAGCCTCTGCTTCTAACTTGGGCCCAAATTGTAAAATGGTCTTATCTATTGGCGTTTTCGTTCCAATTCACATTACAAGTAATATTCGGCATGCTAATTACATTGCCGGTTGCCAAATTGCATTATCTCTTATAGTTTCCGAGATATGGACTATCGATAATTTACACTTTAGGCTCTGCTTCTAACTTGGGCCCAAATTGTAAAATGGTCTTCTCTATTGGCGATTTCGTTCCAATTCACATTCCAAGTAATATTCGGCATGCTAATTACATTGCCGGTTGCCAAATTGCATTATCTCTTATAGTTTCCGAGATATGGACTATCGATAATTTACACCGTAGGCTCTGCTTATAACTTGGGCCCAAATTGTAAAATGGTCTTATCTATTGGCGATTTCGTTCCAATTCACATTCCAAGTAATATTCGGCATGCTAATTACATTGCCGGTTGCCAAATTGCATTATCTCTTATAGTTTCCGAGATATGGACTATCGATAATTTACACCTTAGGCTCTGCTTCTAACTTGGGCCCAAATTGTAAAATGGTCTTATCTATTGGCGATTTCGTTCCAATTCACATTCCAAGTAATATTCGGCATGCTAATTACATTGCCGGTTGCCAAATTGCATTATCTCTTATAGTTTCCCAGATATGGACTATCGATAATTTACACCTTAGGCTCTGCTTCTAACTTGGGCCCAAATTGTAAAATGGTCTTATCTATTGGCGATTTCGTTCCAATTCACATTCCAAGTAATATTCGGCATGCTAATTACATTGCCGGTTGCCAAATTGCATTATCTCTTATAGTTTCCGAGATATGGACTATCGATAATTTACACCTTAGGCTCTGCTTCTAACTTGGGCCCAAATTGTAAAATGGTCTTATCTATTGGCGATTTCGTCCCAATTCACATTCCAAGTGATATTCGGCATGCTAATTACATTGCCGGTTGCGAAATTGCATTATCTCTTATAGTTTCCGAGATATGGACTATCAATAATTTACACCTTAGGCTCTGCTTCTAACTTGGGCCCAAATTGTAAAATGGTCTTATCTATTGGCGATTTCGTTCCAATTCACATTCCAAGTAATATTCGGCATGCTAATTACAGTGCCGGTTGCCAAATTGCATTATCTCTTATAGTTTCCGAGATATGGACTATCGATAATTTACACCTTAGGCTCTGCTTCTAACTTGGGCCCAAATTGTAAAATGGTCTTATCTATTGGCGATTTCGTCCCAATTCACATTCCAAGTAATATTCGGCATGCTAATTACATTGCGGTTGCCAAATTGCATTATCTCTTATAGTTTCCGAGATATGGACTATCGATAATTTACACCTTAGGCTCTGCTTCTAACTTGGGCCCAAATTGTAAAATGGTCTTATCTATTGGCGATTTCGTTCCAATTCACATTCCAAGTAATATTCGGCATGCTAATTACATTGCCGGTTGCCAAATTGCATTATCTCTTATAGTTTCCGAGATATGGACTATCGATAATTTACACCTTAGGCTCTGCTTCTAACTTGGGCCCAAATTGTAAAATGGTCTTATCTATTGGCGATTTCGTTCCAATTCACATTCCAAGTAATATTCGGCATGCTAATTACATTGCCGGTTGCCAAATTGCATTATCTCTTATAGTTTCCGAGATATGGACTATCGATAATTTACACCTTAGCCTCTGCTTCTTACTTGGGCCCAAATTGTAAAATGGTCTTATCTATTGGCGTTTTCGTTCCAATTCACATTCCAAGTAATATTCGGCATGCTAATTACATTGCCGGTTGCCAAATTGCATTATCTCTTATAGTTTCCGAGATATGGACTATCGATAATTTACACCTTAGGCTCTGCTTCTAACTTGAGCCCAAATTGTAAAATGGTCTTCTCTATTGGCGATTTCGTTCCAATTCACATTCCAAGTAATATTCGGCATGCTAATTACATTGCCGGTTGCCAAATTGCATTATCTCTTATAGTTTCCGAGATATGGACTATCGATAATTTACACCTTAGGCTCTGCTTCTAACTTGGGCCCAAATTGTAAAATGGTCTTATTTATTGGCGATTTCGTTCCAATTCACATTCCAAGTAATATTCGGCATGCTAATTACATTGCCGGTTGCCAAATTGCATTATCACTTATAGTTTCCGAGATATGGACTATCGATAATTTACACCTTAGGCTCTGCTTCTAACTTGGGCCCAAATTGTAAAATGGTCTTCTCTATTGGCGATTTCGTTCCAATTCACTTTCCAAGTAATATTCGGCATGCTAATTACATTGCCGGTTGCCAAATTGCTTTATCTCTTATAGTTTCCGAGATATGGACTATCGATAATTTACACCTTAGGCTCTGCTTCTAACTTGGGCCCAAATTGTAAAATGGTCTTCTCTATTGGCGATTTTGTTCCAATTCACATTCCAAGTAATATTCGGCATGCTAATTACATTGCCGGTTGCCAAATTGCATTATCTCTTATAGTTTCCGAGATATGGACTATCGATAATTTACACCTTAGGCTCTGCTTCTAACTTGGGCCCAAATTGTAAAATCGTCTTATCTATTGGCGATTTCGTTCCAATTCACATTCCAAGTAATATTCGGCATGCTAATTACATTGCCGGTTGCCAGATTGCATTATCTCTTATAGTTTCCGAGATATGGACTATCGGTAATTTACACCTTAGGCTCTGCTTCTAACTTGGGCCCAAATTGTAAAATGGTCTTATCTATTGGCGATTTCGTTCCAATTCACATTCCAAGTAATATCCGGCATGCTATTTACATTGCCGGTTGCTAAATTGAATTATCTCTTATAGTTTCCGAGATATGGACTATCGATAATTTACACCTTAGGCTCTGCTTCTAACTTGGGCCCAAATTGTAAAATGGTCTTACCTATTGGCGATTTCGTTCCAATTCACATTCCAAGTAATATTCGGCATGCTAATTACATTGCCGGTTTCCAAATTGCATTATCTGTTATAGTTTCCGAGATATGGACTATCGATAATTTACACCTTAGGCTCTGCTTCTAACTTGGGCCCAAATTGTAAAATGGTCTTATCTATTGGCGATTTCGTTCCAATTCACATTCCAAGTAATATTCGGCATGCTAATTACATTGCCGGTTGCCAAATTGCATTATCTCTTATAGTTTCCGAGATATGGACTATCGATAATTTACATCTTAGGCTCTGCTTCTAACTTGGGCCCAAATTGTAAAATCGTCTTATCTATTGGCGATTTCGTTCCAATTCACATTCCAAGTAATATTCGGCATGCTAATTACATTGCCGGTTGCCAAATTGCATTATCTCTTATAGTTTCCGAGATATGGACTATCGATAATTTACACCTTAAGCTCTGCTTCTAACTTGGGCCCAAATTGTAAAATGGTCTTATCTATTGGCGATTTCGTTCCAATTCACATTCCAAGTAATATCCGGCATGCTAATTACATTATCTTTTATAGTTTCCGAGATATGGACTATCGATAATTTACACCTGAGGCTCTGCTTCTAACTTGGGCCCAAATTGTAAAATGGTCTTCTCTATTGGCGATTTCGTTCCAATTCACATTCCAAGTAATATTCGGCATGCTAATTACATTGCCGGTTGCCAAATTGCATTATCTCTTATAGTTTCCGAGATATGGACTATCGATAATTTACACCTTAGGCTCTGCTTCTAACTTGGGCCCAAATTGTAAAATGGTCTTCTCTATTGGCGATTTCGTTCCAATTCACATTCCAAGTAATATTCGGCATGCTAATTACATTGCCGGTTGCCAAATTGCATTATCTCTTATAGTTTCCGAGATATGGACTATCGATAATTTACACCTTAGGCTCTGCTTCTAACTTGGGCCCAAATTGTAAAATCGTCTTATCTATTGGCGATTTCGTTCCAATTCACATTCCAAGTAATATTCGGCATGCTAATTACATTGCCGGTTGCCAAATTGCATTATCTCTTATAGTTTCCGAGATATGGACTATCGGTAATTTACACCTTAGGCTCTGCTTCTAACTTGGGCCCAAATTGTAAAATGGTCTTATCTATTGGCGATTTCGTTCCAATTCACATTCCAAGTAATATCCGGCATGCTAATTACATTGCCGGTTACCAAATTGAATTATCTCTTATAGTTTCCGAGATATGGACTATCGATAATTTACACCTTAGGCTCTGCTTCTAACTTGGGCCCAAATTGTAAAATCGTCTTATCTATTGGCGATTTCGTTCCAATTCACATTCCAAGTAATATTCGGCATGCTAATTACATTGCCGGTTGCCAAATTGCATTATCTCTTATAGTTTCCGAGATATGGACTATCGGTAATTTACACCTTAGGCTCTGCTTCTAACTTGGGCCCAAATTGTAAAATGGTCTTATCTATTGGCGATTTCGTTCCAATTCACATTCCAAGTAATATCCGGCATGCTAATTACATTGCCGGTTACCAAATTGAATTATCTCTTATAGTTTCCGAGATATGGACTATCGATAATTTACACCTTAGGCTCTGCTTCTAACTTGGGCCCAAATTGTAAAATGGTCTTATCTATTGGCGATTTCGTTCCAAGTCACATTCCAAGTAATATTCGGCATGCTAATTACATTGCCGGGTTGCCAAATTGCATTATCTCTTATAGTTTCCGAGATATGGACTATCGATAATTTACACCTTAGGCTCTGCTTCTAACTTGGGCCCAAATTGTAAAATGGTCTTATCTATTGGCGATTTCGTCCCAATTCACATTCCAAGTGATATTCGGCATGCTAATTACATTGCCGGTTGCGAAATTGCATTATCTCTTATAGTTTCCGAGATATGGACTATCAATAATTTACACCTTAGGCTCTGCTTCTAACTTGGGCCCAAATTGTAAAATGGTCTTATCTATTGGCGATTTCGTCCCAATTCACATTCCAAGTGATATTCGGCATGCTAATTACATTGCCGGTTGCCAAATTGCATTATCTCTTATAGTTTCCGAGATATGGACTATCGATAATTTACACCTTAGGCTCTGCTTCTAACTTGGGCCCAAATTGTAAAATGGTCTTATCTATTGGCGATTTCGTTCCAATTCACATTCCAAGTAATATTCGGCATGCTAATTACATTGCCGGTTGCCAAATTGCATTATCTCTTATAGTTTCCGAGATATGGACTATCAATAATTTACACCTTAGGCTCTGCTTCTAACTTGGGCCCAAATTGTAAAATGGTCTTATCTATTGGCGATTTCGTTCCAATTCACATTCCAAGTAATATTCGGCATGCTAATTACATTGCCGGTTGCCAAATTGCATTATCTCTTATAGTTTCCGAGATATGGACTATCGATAATTTACACCTTAGGCTCTGCTTCTAACTTGGGCCCAAATTGTAAAATGGTCTTATCTATTGGCGATTTCGTCCCAATTCACATTCCAAGTAATATTCGGCATGCTAATTACATTGCGGTTGCCAAATTGCATTATCTCTTATAGTTTCCGAGATATGGACTATCGATAATTTACACCTTAGGCTCTGCTTCTAACTTGGGCCCAAATTGTAAAATGGTCTTATCTATTGGCGATTTCGTTCCAATTCACATTCCAAGTAATATTCGGCATGCTAATTACATTGCCGGTTGCCAAATTGCATTATCTCTTATAGTTTCCGAGATATGGACTATCGATAATTTACACCTTAGGCTCTGCTTCTAACTTGGGCCCAAATTGTAAAATGGTCTTATCTATTGGCGATTTCGTCCCAATTCACATTCCAAGTGATATTCGGCATGCTAATTACATTGCCGGTTGCGAAATTGCATTATCTCTTATAGTTTCCGAGATATGGACTATCAATAATTTACACCTTAGGCTCTGCTTCTAACTTGGGCCCAAATTGTAAAATGGTCTTATCTATTGGCGATTTCGTCCCAATTCACATTCCAAGTGATATTCGGCATGCTAATTACATTGCCGGTTGCCAAATTGCATTATCTCTTATAGTTTCCGAGATATGGACTATCGATAATTTACACCTTAAGCTCTGCTTCTAACTTGGGCCCAAATTGTAAAATGGTCTTATCTATTGGCGATTTCGTTCCAATTCACATTCCAAGTAATATTCGGCATGCTAATTACATTGCCGGTTGCCAAATTGCATTATCTCTTATAGTTTCCGAGATATGGACTATCGATAATTTACACCTTAAGCTCTGCTTCTAACTTGGGCCCAAATTGTAAAATGGTCTTATCTATTGGCGATTTCGTTCCAATTCACATTCCAAGTAATATCCGGCATGCTAATTACATTATCTTTTATAGTTTCCGAGATATGGACTATCGATAATTTACACCTGAGGCTCTGCTTCTAACTTGGGCCCAAATTGTAAAATGGTCTTCTCTATTGGCGATTTCGTTCCAATTCACATTCCAAGTAATATTCGGCATGCTAATTACATTGCCGGTTGCCAAATTGCATTATCTCTTATAGTTTCCGAGATATGGACTATCGATAATTTACACCTTAGGCTCTGCTTCTAACTTGGGCCCAAATTGTAAAATGGTCTTCTCTATTGGCGATTTCGTTCCAATTCACATTCCAAGTAATATTCGGCATGCTAATTACATTGCGGGTTGCCAAATTGCATTATCTCTTATAGTTTCCGAGATATGGACTATCGATAATTTACACCTTAGGCTCTGCTTCTAACTTGGGCCCAAATTGTAAAATCGTCTTATCTATTGGCGATTTCGTTCCAATTCACATTCCAAGTAATATTCGGCATGCTAATTACATTGCCGGTTGCCAAATTGCATTATCTCTTATAGTTTCCGAGATATGGACTATCGGTAATTTACACCTTAGGCTCTGCTTCTAACTTGGGCCCAAATTGTAAAATGGTCTTATCTATTGGCGATTTCGTTCCAATTCACATTCCAAGTAATATCCGGCATGCTAATTACATTGCCGGTTACCAAATTGAATTATCTCTTATAGTTTCCGAGATATGGACTATCGATAATTTACACCTTAGGCTCTGCTTCTAACTTGGGCCCAAATTGTAAAATCGTCTTATCTATTGGCGATTTCGTTCCAATTCACATTCCAAGTAATATTCGGCATGCTAATTACATTGCCGGTTGCCAAATTGCATTATCTCTTATAGTTTCCGAGATATGGACTATCGGTAATTTACACCTTAGGCTCTGCTTCTAACTTGGGCCCAAATTGTAAAATGGTCTTATCTATTGGCGATTTCGTTCCAATTCACATTCCAAGTAATATCCGGCATGCTAATTACATTGCCGGTTACCAAATTGAATTATCTCTTATAGTTTCCGAGATATGGACTATCGATAATTTACACCTTAGGCTCTGCTTCTAACTTGGGCCCAAATTGTAAAATGGTCTTATCTATTGGCGATTTCGTTCCAAGTCACATTCCAAGTAATATCCGGCATGCTAATTACATTGCCGGTTGCCAAATTGAATTATCTCTTATAGTTTCCGAGATATGGACTATCGATAATTTACACCTTAGGCTCTGCTTCTAACTTGGGCCCAAATTGTAAAATGGTCTTATCTATTGGCGATTTCGTTCCAATTCACATTCCAAGTAATATTCGGCATGCTAATTACATTGCCGGTTGCCAAATTGCATTATCTCTTATAGTTTCCGAGATATGGACTATCGATAATTTACACCTTAGGCTCTGCTTCTAACTTGGGCCCAAATTGTAAAATGGTCTTATCTATTGGCGATTTCGTCCCAATTCACATTCCAAGTGATATTCGGCATGCTAATTACATTGCCGGTTGCCAAATTGCATTATCTCTTATAGTTTGCGAGATATGGACTATCGATAATTTACATCTTAGGCTCTGCTTCTAACTTGGGCCCAAATTGTAAAATGGTCTTATCTATAGGCGATTTCGTTCCAATTCACATTCCAAGTAATATTCGGCATGCTAATTACATTGCCGGTTGCCAAATTGCATTATCTCTTATAGTTTCCGAGATATGGACTATCGATAATTTACACCTTAGGCTCTGCTTCTAACTTGGGCCCAAATTGTAAAATGGTCTTATCTATTGGCGATTTCGTCCCAATTCACATTCCAAGTGATATTCGGCATGCTAATTACATTGCCGGTTGCGAAATTGCATTATCTCTTATAGTTTCCGAGATATGGACTATCAATAATTTACACCTTAGGCTCTGCTTCTAACTTGGGCCCAAATTGTAAAATGGTCTTATCTATTGGCGATTTCGTTCCAATTCACATTCCAAGTAATATTCGGCATGCTAATTACATTGCCGGTTGCCAAATTGCATTATCTCTTATAGTTTCCGAGATATGGACTATCGATAATTTACACCTTAGGCTCTGCTTCTAACTTGGGCCCAAATTGTAAAATGGTCTTATCTATTGGCGATTTCGTCCCAATTCACATTCCAAGTGATATTCGGCATGCTAATTACATTGCCGGTTGCGAAATTGCATTATCTCTTATAGTTTCCGAGATATGGACTATCAATAATTTACACCTTAGGCTCTGCTTCTAACTTGGGCCCAAATTGTAAAATGGTCTTATCTATTGGCGATTTCGTCCCAATTCACATTCCAAGTGATATTCGGCATGCTAATTACATTGCCGGTTGCCAAATTGCATTATCTCTTATAGTTTCCGAGATATGGACTATCGATAATTTACACCTTAGGCTCTGCTTCTAACTTGGGCCCAAATTGTAAAATGGTCTTATCTATTGGCGATTTCGTTCCAATTCACATTCCAAGTAATATTCGGCATGCTAATTACATTGCCGGTTGCCAAATTGCATTATCTCTTATAGTTTCCGAGATATGGACTATCAATAATTTACACCTTAGGCTCTGCTTCTAACTTGGGCCCAAATTGTAAAATGGTCTTATCTATTGGCGATTTCGTTCCAATTCACATTCCAAGTAATATTCGGCATGCTAATTACATTGCCGGTTGCCAAATTGCATTATCTCTTATAGTTTCCGAGATATGGACTATCGATAATTTACACCTTAGGCTCTGCTTCTAACTTGGGCCCAAATTGTAAAATGGTCTTATCTATTGGCGATTTCGTCCCAATTCACATTCCAAGTAATATTCGGCATGCTAATTACATTGCGGTTGCCAAATTGCATTATCTCTTATAGTTTCCGAGATATGGACTATCGATAATTTACACCTTAGGCTCTGCTTCTAACTTGGGCCCAAATTGTAAAATGGTCTTATCTATTGGCGATTTCGTTCCAATTCACATTCCAAGTAATATTCGGCATGCTAATTACATTGCCGGTTGCCAAATTGCATTATCTCTTATAGTTTCCGAGATATGGACTATCGATAATTTACACCTTAGGCTCTGCTTCTAACTTGGGCCCAAATTGTAAAATGGTCTTATCTATTGGCGATTTCGTCCCAATTCACATTCCAAGTGATATTCGGCATGCTAATTACATTGCCGGTTGCGAAATTGCATTATCTCTTATAGTTTCCGAGATATGGACTATCAATAATTTACACCTTAGGCTCTGCTTCTAACTTGGGCCCAAATTGTAAAATGGTCTTATCTATTGGCGATTTCGTCCCAATTCACATTCCAAGTGATATTCGGCATGCTAATTACATTGCCGGTTGCCAAATTGCATTATCTCTTATAGTTTCCGAGATATGGACTATCGATAATTTACACCTTAAGCTCTGCTTCTAACTTGGGCCCAAATTGTAAAATGGTCTTATCTATTGGCGATTTCGTTCCAATTCACATTCCAAGTAATATTCGGCATGCTAATTACATTGCCGGTTGCCAAATTGCATTATCTCTTATAGTTTCCGAGATATGGACTATCGATAATTTACACCTTAAGCTCTGCTTCTAACTTGGGCCCAAATTGTAAAATGGTCTTATCTATTGGCGATTTCGTTCCAATTCACATTCCAAGTAATATCCGGCATGCTAATTACATTATCTTTTATAGTTTCCGAGATATGGACTATCGATAATTTACACCTGAGGCTCTGCTTCTAACTTGGGCCCAAATTGTAAAATGGTCTTCTCTATTGGCGATTTCGTTCCAATTCACATTCCAAGTAATATTCGGCATGCTAATTACATTGCCGGTTGCCAAATTGCATTATCTCTTATAGTTTCCGAGATATGGACTATCGATAATTTACACCTTAGGCTCTGCTTCTAACTTGGGCCCAAATTGTAAAATGGTCTTCTCTATTGGCGATTTCGTTCCAATTCACATTCCAAGTAATATTCGGCATGCTAATTACATTGCCGGTTGCCAAATTGCATTATCTCTTATAGTTTCCGAGATATGGACTATCGATAATTTACACCTTAGGCTCTGCTTCTAACTTGGGCCCAAATTGTAAAATCGTCTTATCTATTGGCGATTTCGTTCCAATTCACATTCCAAGTAATATTCGGCATGCTAATTACATTGCCGGTTGCCAAATTGCATTATCTCTTATAGTTTCCGAGATATGGACTATCGATAATTTACACCTTAGGCTCTGCTTCTAACTTGGGCCCAAATTGTAAAATGGTCTTATCTATTGGCGATTTCGTTCCAATTCACATTCCAAGTAATATTCGGCATGCTAATTACATTGCCGGTTGCCAAATTGCATTATCTCTTATAGTTTCCGAGATATGGACTATCGATAATTTACACCTTAGGCTCTGCTTCTAACTTGGGCCCAAATTGTAAAATGGTCTTATCTATTGGCGATTTCGTTCCAATTCACAGTCCAAGTAATATTCGGCATGCTAATTACATTGCCGGTTGCCAAATTGCATTATCTCTTATAGTTTCCGAGATACGGACTATCGATAATTTACACCTTAGGCTCTGCTTCTAACTTGGGCCCAAATTGTAAAATGGTCTTATCTATTGGCGATTTCGTTCCAATTCACATTCCAAGTAATATTCGGCATGCTAATTACATTGCCGGTTGCCAAATTGCATTATCTCTTATAGTTTCCCAGATATGGACTATCGATAATTTACACCTTAGGCTCTGCTTCTAACTTGGGCCCAAATTGTAAAATGGTCTTATCTATTGGCGATTTCGTTCCAATTCACATTCCAAGTAATATTCGGCATGCTAATTACATTGCCGGTTGCCAAATTGCATTATCTCTTATAGTTTCCGAGATATGGACTATCGATAATTTACACCTTAGGCTCTGCTTCTAACTTGGGCCCAAATTGTAAAATGGTCTTATCTATTGGCGATTTCGTCCCAATTCACATTCCAAGTGATATTCGGCATGCTAATTACATTGCCGGTTGCGAAATTGCATTATCTCTTATAGTTTCCGAGATATGGACTATCAATAATTTACACCTTAGCCTCTGCTTCTAACTTGGGCCCAAATTGTAAAATGGTCTTATCTATTGGCGATTTCGTTCCAATTCACATTCCAAGTAATATTCGGCATGCTAATTACATTGCCGGTTGCCAAATTGCATTATCTCTTATAGTTTCCGAGATATGGACTATCGATAATTTACACCTTAGGCTCTGCTTCTAACTTGGGCCCAAATTGTAAAATGGTCTTATCTATTGGCGATTTCGTTCCAATTCACATTCCAAGTAATATTCGGCATGCTAATTACATTGCCGGTTGCCAAATTGCATTATCTCTTATAGTTTCCGAGATATGGACTATCGATAATTTACACCTTAGGCTCTGCTTCTAACTTGGGCCCAAATTGTAAAATGGTTTTATCTATTGGCGATTTCGTTCCAATTCACATTCCAAGTAATATCCGGCATGCTAATTACATTGCCGGTTGCCAAATTGAATTATCTCTTATAGTTTCCGAGATATGGACTATCGATAATTTACACCTTAGGCTCTGCTTCTAACTTGGGCCCAAATTGTAAAATGGTCTTATCTATTGGCGATTTCGTCCCAATTCACATTCCAAGTGATATTCGGCATGCTAATTAGATTGCCGGTTGCGAAATTGCATTATCTCTTATAGTTTCCGAGATATGGACTATCGATAATTTACACCTTAGGCTCTGCTTCTAACTTGGGCCCAAATTGTAAAATGGTCTTATCTATTGGCGATTTCGTTCCAATTCACATTCCAAGTAATATTCGGCATGCTAATTACATTGCCGGTTGCCAAATTGCATTATCTCTTATAGTTTCCGAGATATGGACTATCGATAATTTACACCTTAGCCTCTGCTTCTAACTTGGGCCCAAATTGTAAAATGGTCTTATCTATTGGCGTTTTCGTTCCAATACACATTCCAAGTAATATTCGGCATGCTAATTACATTGCCGGTTGCCAAATTGCATTATCTCTTATAGTTTCCGAGATATGGACTATCGATAATTTACACCTTAGGCTCTGCTTCTAACTTGAGCCCAAATTGTAAAATGGTCTTCTCTATTGGCGATTTCGTTCCAATTCACATTCCAAGTAATATTCGGCATGCTAATTACATTGCCGGTTGCCAAATTGCATTATCTCTTATAGTTTCCGAGATATGGACTATCGATAATTTACACCTTAGGCTCTGCTTCTAACTTGGGCCCAAATTGTAAAATGGTCTTATTTATTGGCGATTTCGTTCCAATTCACATTCCAAGTAATATTCGGCATGCTAATTACATTGCCGGTTGCCAAATTGCATTATCACTTATAGTTTCCGAGATATGGACTATCGATAATTTACACCTTAGGCTCTGCTTCTAACTTGGGCCCAAATTGTAAAATGGTCTTCTCTATTGGCGATTTCGTTCCAATTCACTTTCCAAGTAATATTCGGCATGCTAATTACATTGCCGGTTGCCAAATTGCATTATCTCTTATAGTTTCCGAGATATGGACTATCGATAATTTACACCTTAGGCTCTGCTTCTAACTTGGGCCCAAATTGTAAAATGGTCTTCTCTATTGGCGATTTTGTTCCAATTCACATTCCAAGTAATATTCGGCATGCTAATTACATTGCCGGTTGCCAAATTGCATTATCTCTTATAGTTTCCGAGATATGGTCTATCGATAATTTACACCTTAGGCTCTGCTTCTAACTTGGGCCCAAATTGTAAAATCGTCTTATCTATTGGCGATTTCGTTCCAATTCACATTCCAAGTAATATTCGGCATGCTAATTACATTGCCGGTTGCCAAATTGCATTATCTCTTATAGTTTCCGAGATATGGACTATCGGTAATTTACACCTTAGGCTCTGCTTCTAACTTGGGCCCAAATTGTAAAATGGTCTTATCTATTGGCGATTTCGTTCCAATTCACATTCCAAGTAATATCCGGCATGCTATTTACATTGCCGGTTGCTAAATTGAATTATCTCTTATAGTTTCCGAGATATGGACTATCGATAATTTACACCTTAGGCTCTGCTTCTAACTTGGGCCCAAATTGTAAAATGGTCTTACCTATTGGCGATTTCGTTCCAATTCACATTCCAAGTAATATTCGGCATGCTAATTACATTGCCGGTTGCCAAATTGCATTATCTGTTATAGTTTCCGAGATATGGACTATCGATAATTTACACCTTAGGCTCTGCTTCTAACTTGGGCCCAAATTGTAAAATGGTCTTATCTATTGGCGATTTCGTTCCAATTCACACTCCAAGTAATATTCGGCATGCTAATTACATTGCCGGTTGCCAAATTGCATTATCTCTTATAGTTTCCGAGATATGGACTATCGATAATTTACATCTTAGGCTCTGCTTCTAACTTGGGCCCAAATTGTAAAATCGTCTTATCTATTGGCGATTTCGTTCCAATTCACATTCCAAGTAATATTCGGCATGCTAATTACATTGCCGGTTGCCAAATTGCATTATCTCTTATAGTTTCCGAGATATGGACTATCGATAATTTACACCTTAAGCTCTGCTTCTAACTTGGGCCCAAATTGTAAAATGGTCTTATCTATTGGCGATTTCGTTCCAATTCACATTCCAAGTAATATTCGGCATGCTAATTACATTATCTTTTATAGTTTCCGAGATATGGACTATCGATAATTTACACCTTAGGCTCTGCTTCTAACTTGGGCCCAAATTGTAAAATGGTCTTCTCTATTGGCGATTTCGTTCCAATTCACATTCCAAGTAATATTCGGCATGCTAATTACATTGCCGGTTGCCAAATTGCATTATCTCTTATAGTTTCCGAGATATGGACTATCGATAATTTACACCTTAGGCTCTGCTTCTAACTTGGGCCCAAATTGTAAAATGGTCTTCTCTATTGGCGATTTCGTTCCAATTCACATTCCAAGTAATATTCGGCATGCTAATTACATTGCCGGTTGCCAAATTGTATTATCTCTTATAGTTTCCGAGATATGGACTATCGATAATTTACACCTTAGGCTCTGCTTCTAACTTGGGCCCAAATTGTAAAATCGTCTTATCTATTGGCGATTTCGTTCCAATTCACATTCCAAGTAATATTCGGCATGCTAATTACATTGCCGGTTGCCAAATTGCATTATCTCTTATAGTTTCCGAGATATGGACTATCGGTAATTTACACCTTAGGCTCTGCTTCTAACTTGGGCCCAAATTGTAAAATGGTCTTATCTATTGGCGATTTCGTTCCAATTCACATTCCAAGTAATATCCGGCATGCTAATTACATTGCCGGTTACCAAATTGAATTATCTCTTATAGTTTCCGAGATATGGACTATCGATAATTTACACCTTAGGCTCTGCTTCTAACTTGGGCCCAAATTGTAAAATGGTCTTATCTATTGGCGATTTCGTTCCAAGTCACATTCCAAGTAATATCCGGCATGCTAATTACATTGCCGGTTGCCAAATTGAATTATCTCTTATAGTTTCCGAGATATGGACTATCGATAATTTACACCTTAGGCTCTGCTTCTAACTTGGGCCCAAATTGTAAAATGGTCTTATCTATTGGCGATTTCGTTCCAATTCACATTCCAAGTAATATTCGGCATGCTAATTACATTGCCGGTTGCCAAATTGCATTATCTCTTATAGTTTGCGAGATATGGACTATCGATAATTTACATCTTAGGCTCTGCTTCTAACTTGGGCCCAAATTGTAAAATGGTCTTATCTATAGGCGATTTCGTTCCAATTCACATTCCAAGTAATATTCGGCATGCTAATTACATTGCCGGTTGCCAAATTGCATTATCTCTTATAGTTTCCGAGATATGGACTATCGATAATTTACACCTTAGGCTCTGCTTCTAACTTGGGCCCAAATTGTAAAATGGTCTTATCTATTGGCGATTTCGTCCCAATTCACATTCCAAGTGATATTCGGCATGCTAATTACATTGCCGGTTGCGAAATTGCATTATCTCTTATAGTTTCCGAGATATGGACTATCAACAATTTACACCTTAGGCTCTGCTTCTAACTTGGGCCCAAATTTTAAAATGGCCTTATCTATTGGCGATTTCGTTCCAATTCACATTCCAAGTAATATTCGGCATGCTAATTACATTGCCGGTTGCCAAATTGCATTATCTCTTATAGTTTCCGAGATATGGACTATCGATAATTTACACCTTAGGCTCTGCTTCTAACTTGGGCCCAAATTGTAAAATGGTCTTATCTATTGGCGATTTCGTTCCAATTCACATTCCAAGTAATATTCGGCATGCTAATTACATTGCCGGTTGCCAAATTGCATTATCTCTTATAGTTTCCGAGATATGGACTATCGATAATTTACACCTTAGGCTCTGCTTCTAACTTGGGCCCAAATTGTAAAATGGTCTTATCTATTGGCGATTTCGTTCCAATTCACATTCCAATTAATATTCGGCATGCTAATTACATTGCCGGTTGCCAAATTGCATTATCTCTTATAGTTTCCGAGATATGAACTATCGATAATTTACACCTTAGGCTCTGCTTCTAACTTGGGCCCAAATTGTAAAATGGTCTTATCTATTGGCGATTTCGTTCCAATTCACATTCCAAGTAATATTCGGCATGCTAATTACATTGCCGGTTGCCAAATTGCATTATCTCTTATAGTTTCCGAGATATGGACTATCGATAATTTACACCTTAGGCTCTGCTTCTAACTTGGGCCCAAATTGTAAAATGGTCTTATCTATTGGCGATTTCGTTCCAATTCACAGTCCAAGTAATATTCGGCATGCTAATTACATTGCCGGTTGCCAAATTGCATTATCTCTTATAGTTTCCGAGATATGGACTATCGATAATTTACACCTTAGGCTCTGCTTCTAACTTGGGCCCAAATTGTAAAATGGTCTTATCTATTGGCTATTTCGTTCCAATTCACATTCCAAGTAATATTCGGCATGCTAATTACATTGCCGGTTGCCAAATTGAATTATCTCTTATAGTTTCCGAGATATGGACTATCGATAATTTACACCTTAGGCTCTGCTTCTAACTTGGGCCCAAACTGTAAAATGGTCTTATCTATTGGCGATTTCGTTCCAATTCACAGTCCAAGTAATATTCGGCATGCTAATTACATTGCCGGTTGCCAAATTGCATTATCTCTTATAGTTTCCGAGATATGGACTATCGATAATTTACACCTTAGGCTCTGCTTCTAACTTGGGCCCAAATTGTAAAATGGTCTTATCTATTGGCTATTTCGTTCCAATTCACATTCCAAGTAATATTCGGCATGCTAATTACATTGCCGGTTGCCAAATTGAATTATCTCTTATAGTTTCCGAGATATGGACTATCGATAATTTACACCTTAGGCTCTGCTTCTAACTTGGGCCCAAACTGTAAAATGGTCTTACCTATTGGCGATTTCGTTCCAATTCACATTCCAAGTAATATTCGGCATGCTAATTACATTGCCGGTTGCCAAATTGCATTATCTCTTATAGTTTCCGAGATATGGACTATCGATAATTTACACCTTAGGCTCTGCTTCTAACTTGGGCCCAAATTGTAAAATGGTCTTATCTATTGGCGATTTCGTTCCAATTCACATTCCAAGTAATATTCGGCATGCTAATTACATTGCCGGTTGCCAAATTGCATTATCTCTTATAGTTTCCGAGATATGGACTATCGATAATTTACACATTAGGCTCTGCTTCTAACTTGGGCCCAAATTGTAAAATCGTCTTATCTATTGGCGATTTCGTTCCAATTCACATTCCAAGTAATATTCGGCATGCTAATTACATTGCCGGTTGCCAAATTGCATTATCTCTTATAGTTTCCGAGATATGGACTATCGGTAATTTACACCTTAGGCTCTGCTTCTAACTTGGGCCCAAATTGTAAAATGGTCTTATCTATTGGCGATTTCGTTCCAATTCACATTCCAAGTAATATTCGGCATGCTAATTACATTGCCGGTTGCCAAATTGCATTATCTCTTATAGTTTCCGAGATATGGACTATCGATAATTTACACCTTAGGCTCTGCTTCTAACTTGGGCCCAAATTGTAAAATGGTCTTATCTATTGGCGATTTCGTTCCAATTCACATTCCAAGTAATATTCGGCATGCTAATTACATTGCCGGTTGCCAAATTGCACTATCTCTTATAGTTTCCGAGATATGGACTATCGATAATTTACACCTTAGGCTCTGCTTCTAACTTGGGCCCAAATTGTAAAATGGTTTTATCTATTGGCGATTTCGTTCCAATTCACATTCCAAGTAATATCCGGCATGCTAATTACATTGCCGGTTGCCAAATTGAATTATCTCTTATAGTTTCCGAGATATGGACTATCGATAATTTACACCTTAGGCTCTGCTTCTAACTTGGGCCCAAATTGTAAAATGGTCTTATCTATTGGCGATTTCGTCCCAATTCACATTCCAAGTGATATTCGGCATGCTAATTACATTGCCGGTTGCGAAATTGCATTATCTCTTATAGTTTCCGAGATATGGACTATCAATAATTTACACCTTAGGCTCTGCTTCTAACTTGGGCCCAAATTGTAAAATGGTCTTATCTATTGGCGATTTCGTTCCAATTCACATTCCAAGTAATATTCGGCATGCTAATTACATTGCCGGTTGCCAAATTGCATTATCTCTTATAGTTTCCGAGATATGGACTATCGATAATTTACACCTTAGGCTCTGCTTCTAACTTGGACCCAAATTGTAAAATGGTCTTATCTATTGGCGATTTCGTTCCAATTCACATTCCAAGTAATATTCGGCATGCTAATTACATTGCCGGTTGCCAAATTGCATTATCTCTTATAGTTTCCGAGATATGGACTATCGATAATTTACACCTTAGGCTCTGCTTCTAACTTGGGCCCAAATTGTAAAATGGTCTTATCTATTGGCGATTTCGTTCCAATTCACACTCCAAGTAATATTCGGCATGCTAATTACATTGCCGGTTGCGAAATTGCATTATCTCTTATAGTTTCCGAGATATGGTCTATCAATAATTTACACCTTAGGCTCTGCTTCTAACTTGGGCCCAAATTGTAAAATGGTCTTATCTATTGGCGATTTCGTTCCAATTCACATTCCAAGTAATATTCGGCATGCTAATTACATTGCCGGTTGCCAAATTGCATTATCTCTTATAGTTTCCGAGATATGGACTATCGATAATTTACACCTTAGGCTCTGCTTCTAACTTGGGCCCAAATTGTAAAATGGTCTTATCTATTGGCGATTTCGTTCCAATTCACATTCCAAGTAATATTCGGCATGCTAATTACATTGCCGGTTGCCAAATTGCATTATCTCTTATAGTTTCCGAGATATGGACTATCGATAATTTACACCTTAGGCTCTGCTTCTAACTTGGGCCCAAATTGTAAAATGGTCTTATCTATTGGCGATTTCGTTCCAAGTAATATTCGGCATGCTAATTACATTGCCGGTTGCCAAATTGCATTATCTCTTATAGTTTCCGAGATATGGACTATCGATAATTTACACCTTAGGCTCTGCTTCTAACTTGGGCCCAAATTATAAAATGGTCTTCTCTATTGGCGATTTCGTTCCAATTCACATTCCAAGTAATATTCGGCATGCTAATTACATTGCCGGTTGCCAAATTGCTTTACCTCTTATAGTTTCCGAGATATGGACTATCGATAATTTACATCTTAGGCTCTGCTTCTAACTTGGGCCCAAATTGTAAAATGGACTTATCTATTGGCGATTTCGTTCCAATTCACTCTCCAAGTAATATTCGGCATGCTAATCACATTGCCGGTTGCCAAATTGCATTATCTCTTATAGTTTCCGAGATATGGACTATCGATAATTTACACCTTAGGCTCTGCTTCTAACTTGGGCCCAAATTGTAAAATGGTCTTCTCTATTGGCGATTTCGTTCCAATTCACATTCCAAGTAATATTCGGCATGCTAATTATATTGCCGGTTGCCAAATTGCATTATCTCTTATAGTTTCCGAGATATGGACTATCAATAATTTACACCTTAGGCTCTGCTTCTAACTTGGGCCCAAATTGTAAAATGGTCTTATCTATTGGCGATTTCGTTCCAATTCACATTCCAAGTAATATTCGGCATGCTAATTACATTGCCGGTTGCCAAATTGAATTATCTCTTATAGTTTCCGAGATATGGACTATCGATAATTTACACCTTAGGCTCTGCTTCTAACTTGGGCCCAAATTGTAAAATGGTCTTACCTATTGGCGATTTCGTTCCAATTCACATTCCAAGTAATATTCGGCATGCTAATTACATTGCCGGTTGCCAAATTGCATTATCTCTTATAGTTTCCGAGATATGGACTATCGATAATTTACACCTTAGGCTCTGCTTCTAACTTGGGCCCAAATTGTAAAATGGTCTTATCTATTGGCGATTTCGTTCCAATTCACATTCCAATTAATATTCGGCATGCTAATTACATTGCCGGTTGCCAAATTGCATTATCTCTTATAGTTTCCGAGATATGGACTATCGATAATTTACACCTTAGGCTCTGCTTCTAACTTGGGCCCAAATTGTAAAATGGTCTTATCTATTGGCGATTCCGTTCCAATTCACATTCCAAGTAATATTCGGCATGCTAATTACATTGCCGGTTGCCAAATTGCATTATCTCTTATAGTTTCCGAGATATGGACTATCGATAATTTACACCTTAGGCTCTGCTTCTAACTTGGGCCCAAATTGTAAAATGGTCTTACCTATTGGCGATTTCGTTCCAATTCACATTCCAAGTAATATTCGGCATGCTAATTACATTGCCGGTTGCCAAATTGCATTATCTCTTATAGTTTCCGAGATATGGACTATCGATTATTTACACCTTAGGCTCTGCTTCTAACTTGGGCCCAAATTGTAAAATGGTCTTATCTATTGGCGATTTCGTTCCAATTCACATTCCAAGTAATATTCGGCATGCTAATTACATTGCCGGTTGCCAAATTGAATTATCTCTTATAGTTTCCGAGATATGGACTATCGATAATTTACACCTTAGGCTCTGCTTCTAACTTGGGCCCAAATTGTAAAATGGTCTTACCTATTGGCGATTTCGTTCCAATTCACATTCCAAGTAATATTCGGCATGCTAATTACATTGCCGGTTGCCAAATTGCATTATCTCTTATAGTTTCCGAGATATGGACTATCGATAATTTACACCTTAGGCTCTGCTTCTAACTTGGGCACAAATTGTAAAATGGTCTTATCTATTGGCGATTTCGTTCCAATTCACATTCCAAGTAATATTCGGCTAGCTAATTACATTGCCGGTTGCCAAATTGCATTATCTCTTATAGTTTCCGAGATATGGACTATCGATAATTTACACCTTAGGCTCTGCTTCTAACTTGGGCCCAAATTGTAAAATGGTCTTATCTATTGGCGATTTCGTCCCAATTCACATTCCAAGTGATATTCGGCATGCTAATTACATTGCCGGTTGCGAAATTGCATTATCTCTTATAGTTTCCGAGATATGGACTATCAATAATTTACACCTTAGGCTCTGCTTCTAACTTGGGCCCAAATTGTAAAATGGTCTTATCTATTGGCGATTTCGTTCCAATTCACATTCCAAGTAATATTCGGCATGCTAATTACATTGCCGGTTGCCAAATTGCATTATCTCTTATAGTTTCCGAGATATGGACTATCGATAATTTACACCTTAGGCTCTGCTTCTAACCTGGGCCCAAATTGTAAAATGGTCTTATCTATTGGCGATTTCGTTCCAATTCACATTCCAAGTAATATTCGACATGCTAATTACATTGCCGGTTGCCAAATTGCATTATCTCTTATAGTTTCCGAGATATGGACTATCGATAGTTTACACCTTAGGCTCTGCTTCTAACTTGGGCCCAAATTGTAAAATGGTCTTATCTATTGACGATTTCGTTCCAATTCACATTCCAAGTAATATTCGGCATGCTAATTACATTGCCGGTTGCCAAATTGCATTATCTCTTATAGTTTCCGAGATATGGACTATCGATAATTTACACCTTAGGCTCTGCTTCTAACTTGGGCCCAAATTGTAAAATGGTCTTATCTATTGGCGATTTCGTTCCAATTCACATTCCAAGTAATATTCGGCATGCTAATTACATTGCCGGTTGCCAAATTGAATTATCTCTTATAGTTTCCGAGATATGGACTATCGATAATTTACACCTTAGGCTCTGCTTCTAACTTGGGCCCAAATTGTAAAATGGTCTTACCTATTGGCGATTTCGTTCCAATTCACATTCCAAGTAATATTCGGCATGCTAATTACATTGCCGGTTGCCAAATTGCATTATCTCTTATAGTTTCCGAGATATGGACTATCGATAATTTACACCTTAGGCTCTGCTTCTAACTTGGGCCCAAATTGTAAAATGGTCTTATCTATTGGCGATTTCGTTCCAATTCACATTCCAAGTAATATTCGGCATGCTAATTACATTGCCGGTTGCCAAATTGAATTATCTCTTATAGTTTCCGAGATATGGTCTATCAATAATTTACACCTTAGGCTCTGCTTCTAACTTGGGCCCAAATTGTAAAATGGTCTTATCTATTGGCGATTTCGTTCCAATTCACATTCCAAGTAATATTCGGCATGCTAATTACATTGCCGGTTGCCAAATTGAATTATCTCTTATAGTTTCCGAGATATGGACTATCGATAATTTACACCTTAGGCTCTGCTTCTAACTTGGGCCCAAATTGTAAAATGGTCTTACCTATTGGCGATTTCGTTCCAATTCACATTCCAAGTAATATTCGGCATGCTAATTACATTGCCGGTTGCCAAATTGCATTATCTCTTATAGTTTCCGAGATATGGACTATCGATAATTTACACCTTAGGCTCTGCTTCTAACTTGGGCCCAAATTGTAAAATGGTCTTATCTATTGGCGATTTCGTTCCAATTCACATTCCAAGTAATATTCGGCATGCTAATTACATTGCCGGTTGCCAAATTGAATTATCTCTTATAGTTTCCGAGATATGGACTATCGATAATTTACACCTTAGGCTCTGCTTCTAACTTGGGCCCAAATTGTAAAATGGTCTTACCTATTGGCGATTTCGTTCCAATTCACATTCCAAGTAATATTCGGCATGCTAATTACATTGCCGGTTGCCAAATTGCATTATCTCTTATAGTTCCCGAGATATGGACTATCGATTATTTACACCTTAGGCTCTGCTTCTAACTTGGGCCCAAATTGTAAAATGGTCTTATCTATTGGCGATTTCGTTCCAATTCACATTCCAAGTAATATTCGGCATGCTAATTACATTGCCGGTTGCCAAATTGAATTATCTCTTATAGTTTCCGAGATATGGACTATCGATAATTTACACCTTAGGCTCTGCTTCTAACTTGGGCCCAAATTGTAAAATGGTCTTACCTATTGGCGATTTCGTTCCAATTCACATTCCAAGTAATATTCGGCATGCTAATTACATTGCCGGTTGCCAAATTGCATTATCTCTTATAGTTTCCGAGATATGGACTATCGATAATTTACACCTTAGGCTCTGCTTCTAACTTGGGCCCAAATTGTAAAATGGTCTTATCTATTGGCGATTTCGTTCCAATTCACATTCCAAGTAATATTCGGCATGCTAATTACATTGCCGGTTGCCAAATTGAATTATCTCTTATAGTTTCCGAGATATGGACTATCGATAATTTACACCTTAGGCTCTGCTTCTAACTTGGGCCCAAATTGTAAAATGGTCTTACCTATTGGCGATTTCGTTCCAATTCACATTCCAAGTAATATTCGGCATGCTAATTACATTGCCGGTTGCCAAATTGCATTATCTCTTATAGTTCCCGAGATATGGACTATCGATAATTTACACCTTAGGCTCTGCTTCTAACTTGGGCCCAAATTGTAAAATGGTCTTATCTATTGGCGATTTCGTTCCAATTCACATTCCAAGTAATATTCGGCATGCTAATTACATTGCCGGTTGCCAAATTGAATTATCTCTTATAGTTTCCGAGATATGGTCTATCAATAATTTACACCTTAGGCTCTGCTTCTAACTTGGGCCCAAATTGTAAAATGGTCTTATCTATTGGCGATTTCGTTCCAATTCACATTCCAAGTAATATTCGGCATGCTAATTACATTGCCGGTTGCCAAATTGAATTATCTCTTATAGTTTCCGAGATATGGACTATCGATAATTTACACCTTAGGCTCTGCTTCTAACTTGGGCCCAAATTGTAAAATGGTCTTACCTATTGGCGATTTCGTTCCAATTCACATTCCAAGTAATATTCGGCATGCTAATTACATTGCCGGTTGCCAAATTGCATTATCTCTTATAGTTTCCGAGATATGGACTATCGATAATTTACACCTTAGGCTCTGCATCTAACTTGGGCCCAAATTGTAAAATGGTCTTATCTATTGGCGATTTCGTTCCAATTCACATTCCAAGTAATATTCGGCATGCTAATTACATTGCCGGTTGCCAAATTGAATTATCTCTTATAGTTTCCGAGATATGGTCTATCAATAATTTACACCTTAGGCTCTGCTTCTAACTTGGGCCCAAATTGTAAAATGGTCTTATCTATTGGCGATTTCGTTCCAATTCACATTCCAAGTAATATTCGGCATGCTAATTACATTGCCGGTTGCCAAATTGAATTATCTCTTATAGTTTCCGAGATATGGACTATCGATAATTTACACCTTAGGCTCTGCTTCTAACTTGGGCCCAAATTGTAAAATGGTCTTACCTATTGGCGATTTCGTTCCAATTCACATTCCAAGTAATATTCGGCATGCTAATTACATTGCCGGTTGCCAAATTGCATTATCTCTTATAGTTTCCGAGATATGGACTATCGATAATTTACACCTTAGGCTCTGCTTCTAACTTGGGCCCAAATTGTAAAATGGTCTTATCTATTGGCGATTTCGTTCCAATTCACATTCCAAGTAATATTCGGCATGCTAATTACATTGCCGGTTGCCAAATTGAATTATCTCTTATAGTTTCCGAGATATGGACTATCGATAATTTACACCTTAGGCTCTGCTTCTAACTTGGGCCCAAATTGTAAAATGGTCTTACCTATTGGCGATTTCGTTCCAATTCACATTCCAAGTAATATTCGGCATGCTAATTACATTGCCGGTTGCCAAATTGCATTATCTCTTATAGTTTCCGAGATATGGACTATCGATAATTTACACCTTAGTCTCTGCTTCTAACTTGGGCCCAAATTGTAAAATGGTCTTATCTATTGGCGATTTCGTTCCAATTCACATTCCAATTAATATTCGGCATGCTAATTACATTGCCGGTTGCCAAATTGCATTATCTCTTATAGTTTCCGAGATATGGACTATCGATAATTTACACCTTAGGCTCTGCTTCTAACTTGGGCCCAAATTGTAAAATGGTCTTATCTATTGGCGATTGCGTTCCAAATCACATTCCAAGTAATATTCGGCATGCTAATTACATTGCCGGTTGCCAAATTGCATTATCTCTTATAGTTTCCGAGATATGGACTATCGATAATTTACACCTTAGGCTCTGCTTCTAACTTGGGCCCAAATTGTAAAATGGTCTTACCTATTGGCGATTTCGTTCCAATTCACATTCCAAGTAATATTCGGCATGCTAATTACATTGCCGGTTGCCAAATTGCATTATCTCTTATAGTTTCCGAGATATGGACTATCGATTATTTACACCTTAGGCTCTGCTTCTAACTTGGGCCCAAATTGTAAAATGGTCTTATCTATTGGCGATTTCGTTCCAATTCACATTCCAAGTAATATTCGGCATGCTAATTACATTGCCGGTTGCCAAATTGAATTATCTCTTATAGTTTCCGAGATATGGACTATCGATAATTTACACCTTAGGCTCTGCTTCTAACTTGGGCCCAAATTGTAAAATGGTCTTAGCTATTGGCGATTTCGTTCCAATTCACATTCCAAGTAATATTCGGCATGCTAATTACATTGCCGGTTGCCAAATTGCATTATCTCTTATAGTTTCCGAGATATGGACTATCGATAATTTACACCTTAGGCTCTGCTTCTAACTTGGGCACAAATTGTAAAATGGTCTTATCTATTGGCGATTTCGTTCCAATTCACATTCCAAGTAATATTCGGCATGCTAATTACATTGCCGGTTGCCAAATTGCATTATCTCTTATAGTTTCCGAGATATGGACTATCGATAATTTACACCTTAGGCTCTGCTTCTAACTTAGGCCCAAATTGTAAAATGGTCTTATCTATTGGCGATTTCGTCCCAATTCACATTCCAAGTGATATTCGGCATGCTAATTACATTGCCGGTTGCGAAATTGCATTATCTCTTATAGTTTCCGAGATATGGACTATCAATAATTTACACCTTAGGCTCTGCTTCTAACTTGGGCCCAAATTGTAAAATGGTCTTATCTATTGGCGATTTCGTTCCAATTCACATTCCAAGTAATATTCGGCATGCTAATTACATTGCCGGTTGCCAAATTGCATTATCTCTTATAGTTTCCGAGATATGGACTATCGATAATTTACACCTTAGGCTCTGCTTCTAACTTGGGCCCAAATTGTAAAATGGTCTTATCTATTGGCGATTTCGTTCCAATTCACATTCCAAGTAATATTCGACATGCTAATTACATTGCCGGTTGCCAAATTGCATTATCTCTTATAGTTTCCGAGATATGGACTATCGATAATTTACACCTTAGGCTCTGCTTCTAACTTGGGCCCAAATTGTAAAATGGTCTTATCTATTGACGATTTCGTTCCAATTCACATTCCAAGTAATATTCGGCATGCTAATTACATTGCCGGTTGCCAAATTGCATTATCTCTTATAGTTTCCGAGATATGGACTATCGATTATTTACACCTTAGGCTCTGCTTCTAACTTGGGCCCAAATTGTAAAATGGTCTTATCTATTGGCGATTTCGTCCCAATTCACATTCCAAGTAATATTCGGCATGCTAATTACATTGCCGGTTGCCAAATTGAATTATCTCTTATAGTTTCCGAGATATGGACTATCGATAATTTACACCTTAGGCTCTGCTTCTAACTTGGGCCCAAATTGTAAAATGGTCTTATCTATTGGCGATTTCGTCCCAATTCACATTCCAAGTAATATTCGGCATGCTAATTACATTGCCGGTTGCCAAATTGAATTATCTCTTATAGTTTCCGAGATATGGACTATCGATAATTTACACCTTAGGCTCTGCTTCTAACTTGGGCCCAAATTGTAAAATGGTCTTACCTATTGGCGATTTCGTTCCAATTCACATTCCAAGTAATATTCGGCATGCTAATTACATTGCCGGTTGCCAAATTGCATTATCTCTTATAGTTTCCGAGATATGGACTATCGATAATTTACACCTTAGGCTCTGCTTCTAACTTGGGCCCAAATTGTAAAATGGTCTTATCTATTGGCGATTTCGTACCAATTCACATTCCAAGTAATATTCGGCATGCTAATTACATTGCCGGTTGCCAAATTGAATTATCTCTTATAGTTTCCGAGATATGGTCTATCAATAATTTACACCTTAGGCTCTGCTTCTAACTTGGGCCCAAATTGTAAAATGGTCTTATCTATTGGCGATTTCGTTCCAATTCACATTCCAAGTAATATTCGGCATGCTAATTACATTGCCGGTTGCCAAATTGAATTATCTCTTATAGTTTCCGAGATATGGACTATCGATAATTTACACCTTAGGCTCTGCTTCTAACTTGGGCCCAAATTGTAAAATGGTCTTACCTATTGGCGATCTCGTTCCAATTCACATTCCAAGTAATATTCGGCATGCTAATTACATTGCCGGTTGCCAAATTGCATTATCTCTTATAGTTTCCGAGATATGGACTATCGATAATTTACACCTTAGGCTCTGCTTCTAACTTGGGCCCAAATTGTAAAATGGTCTTATCTATTGGCGATTTCGTTCCAATTCACATTCCAAGTAATATTCGGCATGCTAATTACATT
This sequence comes from Rhynchophorus ferrugineus, assembly GCF_030347505.1. Taxonomy (NCBI): domain Eukaryota; kingdom Metazoa; phylum Arthropoda; class Insecta; order Coleoptera; family Curculionidae; genus Rhynchophorus; species Rhynchophorus ferrugineus. The sequence continues at coordinate 223,597 of NW_027472831.1, forward strand.
GCCGGTTGCCAAATTGAATTATCTCTTATAGTTTCCGAGATATGGTCTATCAATAATTATACCTTAGGCTCTGCTTCTAACTTGGGCCCAAATTGTAAAATGGTCTTATCTATTGGCGATTTCGTTCCAATTCACATTCCAAGTAATATTCGGCATGCTAATTACATTGCCGGTTGCCAAATTGAATTATCTCTTATAGTTTCCGAGATATGGACTATCGATAATTTACACCTTAGGCTCTGCTTCTAACTTGGGCCCAAATTGTAAAATGGTCTTACCTATTGGCGATTTCGTTCCAATTCACATTCCAAGTAATATTCGGCATGCTAATTACATTGCCGGTTGCCAAATTGCATTATCTCTTATAGTTTCCGAGATATGGACTATCGATAATTTACACCTTAGGCTCTGCTTCTAACTTGGGCCCAAATTGTAAAATGGTCTTATCTATTGACGATTTCGTTCCAATTCACATTCCAAGTAATATTCGGCATGCTAATTACATTGCCGGTTGCCAAATTGCATTATCTCTTATAGTTTCCGAGATATGGACTATCGATAATTTACACCTTAAGCTCTGCTTCTAACTTGGGCCCAAATTGTAAAATGGTCTTATCTATTGGCGATATCGTTCCAATTCACAATCCAAGTAATATTCGGCATGCTAATTACATTGCCGGTTGCCAAATTGCATTATCTCTTATAGTTTCCGAGATATGGACTATCGATAATTTACACCTTAGGCTCTGCTTCTAACTTGGGCCCAAATTGTAAAATGGCCTTATCTATTGGCGATTTCGTCCCAATTCACATTCCAAGTAATATTCGGCATGCTAATTACATTGCAGGTTGCGAAATTGCATTATCTCTTATAGTTTCAGAGATATGGACTATCGATAATTTACACCTTAGGCTCTGCTTCTAACTTGGGCCCAAATTGTAAAATGGTCTTACCTATTGGCGATTTCGTTCCAATTCACATTCCAAGTAATATTCGGCATGCTAATTACATTGCCGGTTGCCAAATTGCATTATCTCTTATAGTTTCCGAGATATGGACTATCGATAATTTACACCTTAGGCTCTGCTTCTAACTTGGGCCCAAATTGTAAAATGGTCTTATCTATTGGCGATTTCGTTCCAATTCACATTCCAAGTAATATTCGGCATGCTAATTACAGTGCCGGTTGCCAAATTGCATTATCTCTTATAGTTTCCGAGATATGGACTATCGATAATTTACATCTTAGGCTCTGCTTCTAACTTGGGCCCAAATTGTAAAATCGTCTTATCTATTGGCGATTTCGTTCCAATTCACATTCCAAGTAATATTCGGCATGCTAATTACATTGCCGGTTGCCAAATTGCATTATCTCTTATAGTTTCCGAGATATGGACTATCGATAATTTACACCTTAGGCTCTGCTTCTAACTTGGGCCCAAATTGTAAAATGGTCTTACCTATTGGCGATTTCGTTCCAATTCACATTCCAAGTAATATTCGGCATGCTAATTACATTGCCGGTTGCCAAATTGCATTATCTCTTATAGTTTCCGAGATATGGACTATCGATAATTTACACCTTAGGCTCTGCTTCTAACTTGGGCCCAAATTGTAAAATGGTCTTACCTATTGGCGATTTCGTTCCAATTCACATTCCAAGTAATATTCGGCATGCTAATTACATTGCCGGTTGCCAAATTGCATTATCTCTTATAGTTTCCGAGATATGGACTATCGATAATTTACACCTTAGGCTCTGCTTCTAACTTGGGCCCAAATTGTAAAATGGTCTTATCTATTGGCGATTTCGTTCCAATTCACATTCCAAGTAATATTCGGCATGCTAATTACATTGCCGGTTGCCAAATTGAATTATCTCTTATAGTTTCCGAGATATGGTCTATCAATAATTTACACCTTAGGCTCTGCTTCTAACTTGGGCCCAAATTGTAAAATGGTCTTATCTATTGGCGATTTCGTTCCAATTCACATTCCAAGTAATATTCGGCATGCTAATTACATTGCCGGTTGCCAAATTGAATTATCTCTTATAGTTTCCGAGATATGGACTATCGATAATTTACACCTTAGGCTCTGCTTCTAACTTGGGCCCAAATTGTAAAATGGTCTTACCTATTGGCGATTTCGTTCCAATTCACATTCCAAGTAATATTCGGCATGCTAATTACATTGCCGGTTGCCAAATTGCATTATCTCTTATAGTTTCCGAGATATGGACTATCGATAATTTACACCTTAGGCTCTGCTTCTAACTTGGGCCCAAATTGTAAAATGGTCTTATCTATTGGCGATTTCGTTCCAATTCACATTCCAAGTAATATTCGGCATGCTAATTACATTGCCGGTTGCCAAATTGAATTATCTCTTATAGTTTCCGAGATATGGACTATCGATAATTTACACTTTAGGCTCTGCTTCTAACTTGGGCCCAAATTGTAAAATGGTCTTATCTATTGGCGATTTCGTCCCAATTCACATTCCAAGTAATATTCGGCATGCTAATTACATTGCCGGTTGCCAAATTGAATTATCTCTTATAGTTTCCGAGATATGGACTATCGATAATTTACACCTTAGGCTCTGCTTCTAACTTGGGCCCAAATTGTAAAATGGTCTTATCTATTGGCGATTTCGTCCCAATTCACATTCCAAGTAATATTCGGCATGCTAATTACATTGCCGGTTGCCAAATTGAATTATCTCTTATAGTTTCCGAGATATGGACTATCGATAATTTACACCTTAGGCTCTGCTTCTAACTTGGGCCCAAATTGTAAAATGGTCTTACCTATTGGCGATTTCGTTCCAATTCACATTCCAAGTAATATTCGGCATGCTAATTACATTGCCGGTTGCCAAATTGCATTATCTCTTATAGTTTCCGAGATATGGACTATCGATAATTTACACCTTAGGCTCTGCTTCTAACTTGGGCCCAAATTGTAAAATGGTCTTATCTATTGGCGATTTCGTACCAATTCACATTCCAAGTAATATTCGGCATGCTAATTACATTGCCGGTTGCCAAATTGAATTATCTCTTATAGTTTCCGAGATATGGTCTATCAATAATTTACACCTTAGGCTCTGCTTCTAACTTGGGCCCAAATTGTAAAATGGTCTTATCTATTGGCGATTTCGTTCCAATTCACATTCCAAGTAATATTCGGCATGCTAATTACATTGCCGGTTGCCAAATTGAATTATCTCTTATAGTTTCCGAGATATGGACTATCGATAATTTACACCTTAGGCTCTGCTTCTAACTTGGGCCCAAATTGTAAAATGGTCTTACCTATTGGCGATCTCGTTCCAATTCACATTCCAAGTAATATTCGGCATGCTAATTACATTGCCGGTTGCCAAATTGCATTATCTCTTATAGTTTCCGAGATATGGACTATCGATAATTTACACCTTAGGCTCTGCTTCTAACTTGGGCCCAAATTGTAAAATGGTCTTATCTATTGGCGATTTCGTTCCAATTCACATTCCAAGTAATATTCGGCATGCTAATTACATTGCCGGTTGCCAAATTGAATTATCTCTTATAGTTTCCGAGATATGGTCTATCAATAATTATACCTTAGGCTCTGCTTCTAACTTGGGCCCAAATTGTAAAATGGTCTTATCTATTGGCGATTTCGTTCCAATTCACATTCCAAGTAATATTCGGCATGCTAATTACATTGCCGGTTGCCAAATTGAATTATCTCTTATAGTTTCCGAGATATGGACTATCGATAATTTACACCTTAGGCTCTGCTTCTAACTTGGGCCCAAATTGTAAAATGGTCTTACCTATTGGCGATTTCGTTCCAATTCACATTCCAAGTAATATTCGGCATGCTAATTACATTGCCGGTTGCCAAATTGCATTATCTCTTATAGTTTCCGAGATATGGACTATCGATAATTTACACCTTAGGCTCTGCTTCTAACTTGGGCCCAAATTGTAAAATGGTCTTATCTATTGGCGATTTCGTTCCAATTCACATTCCAAGTAATATTCGGCATGCTAATTACATTGCCGGTTGCCAAATTGAATTATCTCTTATAGTTTCCGAGATATGGACTATCGATAATTTACACCTTAGGCTCTGCTTCTAACTTGGGCCCAAATTGTAAAATGGTCTTACCTATTGGCGATTTCGTTCCAATTCACATTCCAAGTAATATTCGGCATGCTAATTACATTGCCGGTTGCCAAATTGAATTATCTCTTATAGTTTCCGAGATATGGTCTATCAATAATTATACCTTAGGCTCTGCTTCTAACTTGGGCCCAAATTGTAAAATGGTCTTATCTATTGGCGATTTCGTTCCAATTCACATTCCAAGTAATATTCGGCATGCTAATTACATTGCCGGTTGCCAAATTGCATTATCTCTTATAGTTTCCGAGATATGGACTATCGATAATTTACACCTTAGGCTCTGCTTCTAACTTGGGCCCAAATTGTAAAATGGTCTTATCTATTGGCGATTTCGTTCCAATTCACATTCCAATTAATATTCGGCATGCTAATTACATTGCCGGTTGCCAAATTGCATTATCTCTTATAGTTTCCGAGATATGGACTATCGATAATTTACACCTTAGGCTCTGCTTCTAACTTGGGCCCAAATTGTAAAATGGTCTTATCTATTGGCGATTCCGTTCCAAATCACATTCCAAGTAATATTCGGCATGCTAATTACATTGCCGGTTGCCAAATTGCATTATCTCTTATAGTTTCCGAGATATGGACTATCGATAATTTACACCTTAGGCTCTGCTTCTAACTTGGGCCCAAATTGTAAAATGGTCTTACCTATTGGCGATTTCGTTCCAATTCACATTCCAAGTAATATTCGGCATGCTAATTACATTGCCGGTTGCCAAATTGCATTATCTCTTATAGTTTCCGAGATATGGACTATCGATTATTTACACCTTAGGCTCTGCTTCTAACTTGGGCCCAAATTGTAAAATGGTCTTATCTATTGGCGATTTCGTTCCAATTCACATTCCAAGTAATATTCGGCATGCTAATTACATTGCCGGTTGCCAAATTGAATTATCTCTTATAGTTTCCGAGATATGGACTATCGATAATTTACACCTTAGGCTCTGCTTCTAACTTGGGCCCAAATTGTAAAATGGTCTTACCTATTGGCGATTTCGTTCCAATTCACATTCCAAGTAATATTCGGCATGCTAATTACATTGCCGGTTGCCAAATTGCATTATCTCTTATAGTTTCCGAGATATGGACTATCGATAATTTACACCTTAGGCTCTGCTTCTAACTTGGGCACAAATTGTAAAATGGTCTTATCTATTGGCGATTTCGTTCCAATTCACATTCCAAGTAATATTCGGCATGCTAATTACATTGCCGGTTGCCAAATTGCATTATCTCTTATAGTTTCCGCGATATGGACTATCGATAATTTACACCTTAGGCTCTGCTTCTAACTTAGGCCCAAATTGTAAAATGGTCTTATCTATTGGCGATTTCGTCCCAATTCACATTCCAAGTGATATTCGGCATGCTAATTACATTGCCGGTTGCGAAATTGCATTATCTCTTATAGTTTCCGAGATATGGACTATCAATAATTTACACCTTAGGCTCTGCTTCTAACTTGGGCCCAAATTGTAAAATGGTCTTATCTATTGGCGATTTCGTTCCAATTCACATTCCAAGTAATATTCGGCATGCTAATTACATTGCCGGTTGCCAAATTGCATTATCTCTTATAGTTTCCGAGATATGGACTATCGATAATTTACACCTTAGGCTCTGCTTCTAACTTGGGCCCAAATTGTAAAATGGTCTTATCTATTGGCGATTTCGTTCCAATTCACATTCCAAGTAATATTCGACATGCTAATTACATTGCCGGTTGCCAAATTGCATTATCTCTTATAGTTTCCGAGATATGGACTATCGATAATTTACACCTTAGGCTCTGCTTCTAACTTGGGCCCAAATTGTAAAATGGCCTTATCTATTGGCGATTTCGTCCCAATTCACATTCCAAGTAATATTCGGCATGCTAATTACATTGCCGGATGCCAAATTGCATTATCTCTTATAGTTTCCGAGATATGGACTATCGATAATTTACACCTTAGGCTCTGCTTCTAACTTGGGCCCAAATTGTAAAATGGCCTTATCTATTGGCGATTTCGTCCCAATTCACATTCCAAGTAATATTCGGCATGCTAATTACATTGCCGGTTGCGAAATTGCATTATCTCTTATAGTTTCAGAGATATGGACTATCGATAATTTACACCTTAGGCTCTGCCTCTAACTTGGGCCCAAATTGTAAAATGGTCTTACCTATTGGCGATTTCGTTCCAATTCACATTCCAAGTAATATTCGGCATGCTAATTACATTGCCGGTTGCCAAATTGCATTATCTCTTATAGTTTCCGAGATATGGACTATCGATAATTTACACCTTAGGCTCTGCTTCTAACTTGGGCCCAAATTGTAAAATGGTCTTATCTATTGGCGATTTCGTTCCAATTCACATTCCAAGTAATATTCGGCATGCTAATTACAGTGCCGGTTGCCAAATTGCATTATCTCTTATAGTTTCCGAGATATGGACTATCGATAATTTACATCTTAGGCTCTGCTTCTAACTTGGGCCCAAATTGTAAAATCGTCTTATCTATTGGCGATTTCGTTCCAATTCACATTCCAAGTAATATTCGGCATGCTAATTACATTGCCGGTTGCCAAATTGCATTATCTCTTATAGTTTCCGAGATATGGACTATCGATAATTTACACCTTAGGCTCTGCTTCTAACTTGGGCCCAAATTGTAAAATGGTCTTATCTATTGGCGATTTCGTTCCAATTCACATTCCAAGTAATATTCGGCATGCTAATTACAGTGCCGGTTGCCAAATTGCATTATCTCTTATAGTTTCCGAGATATGGACTATCGATAATTTACATCTTAGGCTCTGCTTCTAACTTGGGCCCAAATTGTAAAATCGTCTTATCTATTGGCGATTTCGTTCCAATTCACATTCCAAGTAATATTCGGCATGCTAATTACATTGCCGGTTGCCAAATTGCATTATCTCTTATAGTTTCCGAGATATGGACTATCGATAATTTACACCTTAGGCTCTGCTTCTAACTTGGGCCCAAATTGTAAAATGGTCTTATCTATTGACGATTTCGTTCCAATTCACATTCCAAGTAATATTCGGCATGCTAATTACATTGCCGGTTGCCAAATTGCATTATCTCTTATAGTTTCCGAGATATGGACTATCGATAATTTACACCTTAGGCTCTGCTTCTAACTTGGGCCCAAATTGTAAAATGGCCTTATCTATTGGCGATTTCGTCCCAATTCACATTCCAAGTAATATTCGGCATGCTAATTACATTGCCGGTTGCGAAATTGCATTATCTCTTATAGTTTCAGAGATATGGACTATCGATAATTTACACCTTAGGCTCTGCTTCTAACTTGGGCCCAAATTGTAAAATGGTCTTATCTATTGGCGATTTCGTTCCAATTCACATTCCAAGTAATATTCGGCATGCTAATTACAGTGCCGGTTGCCAAATTGCATTATCTCTTATAGTTTCCGAGATATGGACTATCGATAATTTACATCTTAGGCTCTGCTTCTAACTTGGGCCCAAATTGTAAAATCGTCTTATCTATTGGCGATTTCGTTCCAATTCACATTCCAAGTAATATTCGGCATGCTAATTACATTGCCGGTTGCCAAATTGCATTATCTCTTATAGTTTCCGAGATATGGACTATCGATAATTTACACCTTAGGCTCTGCTTCTAACTTGGGCCCAAAATGTAAAATGGTCTTATCTATTGGCGATTTCGTTCCAATTCACATTCCAATTCACATTCGGCATGCTAATTACATTGCCGGTTGCCAAATTGCATTATCTCTTATAGTTTCCGAGATATGGACTATCGATAATTTACATCTTAGGCTCTGCTTCTAACTTGGGCCCAAATTGTAAAATGGTCTTATCTATTGGCGATTTCGTTCCAATTCACATTCCAAGTAATATTCGGCATGCTAATTACATTGCCGGTTGCCAAATTGCATTATCTCTTATAGTTTCCGAGATATGGACTATCGATAATTTACACCTTAGGCTCTGCTTCTAACTTGGGCCCAAATTGTAAAATGGTCTTATCTATTGGCGATTTCGTCCCAATTCACATTCCAAGTGATATTCGGCATGCTAATTACATTGCCGGTTGCGAAATTGCATTATCTCTTATAGTTTCCGAGATATGGACTATCAATAATTTACACCTTAGGCTCTGCTTCTAACTTGGGCCCAAATTGTAAAATGGTCTTATCTATTGGCGATTTCGTTACAATTCACATTCCAAGTAATATTCGGCATGCTAATTACATTGCCGGTTGCCAAATTGCATTATCTCTTATAGTTTCCGAGATATGGACTATCGATAATTTACACCTTAGGCTCTGCTTCTAACTTGGGCCCAAATTGTAAAATGGTCTTATCTATTGGCGATTTCGTTCCAATTCACATTCCAAGTAATATTCGGCATGCTAATTACATTGCCGGTGGCCAAATTGCATTATCTCTTATAGTTTCCGAGATATGGACTATCGATAATTTACACCTTAGGCTCTGCTTCTAACTTGGGCCCAAATTGTAAAATGGTCTTATCTATTGACGGTTTCGTTCCAATTCACATTCCAAGTAATATTCGGCATGCTAATTACATTGCCGGTTGCCAAATTGCATTATCTCTTATAGTTTCCGAGATATGGACTATCGATAATTTACACCTTAGGCTCTGCTTCTAACTTGGGCCCAAATTGTAAAATGGTCTTATCTATTGGCGATATCGTTCCAATTCACAATCCAAGTAATATTCGGCATGCTAATTACATTGCCGGTTGCCAAATTGCATTATCTCTTATAGTTTCCGAGATATGGACTATCGATAATTTACACCTTAGGCTCTGCTTCTAACTTGGGCCCAAATTGTAAAATGGCCTTATCTATTGGCGATTTCGTTCCAGTTCACATTCCAAGTAATATTCGGCATGCTAATTACATTGCCGGTTGCCAAATTGCATTATCTCTTATAGTTTCCGAGATATGGACTATCGATTATTCACACCTTAGGCTCTGCTTCTAACTTGGGCCCAAATTGTAAAATGGTCTTATCTATTGGCGATTTCGTACCAATTCACATTCCAAGTAATATTCGGCATGCTAATTACATTGCCGGTTGCCAAATTGAATTATCTCTTATAGTTTCCGAGATATGGACTATCGATAATTTACACCTTAGGCTCTGCTTCTAACTTGGGCCCAAATTGTAAAATGGTCTTATCTATTGGCGATTTCGTCCCAATTCACATTCCAAGTGATATTCGGCATGCTAATTACATTGCCGGTTGCGAAATTGCATTATCTCTTATAGTTTCCGAGATATGGACTATCAATAATTTACACCTTAGGCTCTGCTTCTAACTTGGGCCCAAATTGTAAAATGGTCTTATCTATTGGCGATTTCGTTACAATTCACATTCCAAGTAATATTCGGCATGCTAATTACATTGCCGGTTGCCAAATTGCATTATCTCTTATAGTTTCCGAGATATGGACTATCGATAATTTACACCTTAGGCTCTGCTTCTAACTTGGGCCCAAATTGTAAAATGGTCTTATCTATTGGCGATTTCGTTCCAATTCACATTCCAAGTAATATTCGGCATGCTAATTACATTGCCGGTGGCCAAATTGCATTATCTCTTATAGTTTCCGAGATATGGACTATCGATAATTTACACCTTAGGCTCTGCTTCTAACTTGGGCCCAAATTGTAAAATGGTCTTATCTATTGACGGTTTCGTTCCAATTCACATTCCAAGTAATATTCGGCATGCTAATTACATTGCCGGTTGCCAAATTGCATTATCTCTTATAGTTTCCGAGATATGGACTATCGATAATTTACACCTTAGGCTCTGCTTCTAACTTGGGCCCAAATTGTAAAATGGTCTTATCTATTGGCGATATCGTTCCAATTCACATTCCAAGTAATATTCGGCATGCTAATTACATTGCCGGTTGCCAAATTGCATTATCTCTTATAGTTTCCGAGATATGGACTATCGATAATTTACACCTTAGGCTCTGCTTCTAACTTGGGCCCAAATTGTAAAATGGCCTTATCTATTGGCGATTTCGTTCCAGTTCACATTCCAAGTAATATTCGGCATGCTAATTACATTGCCGGTTGCCAAATTGCATTATCTCTTATAGTTTCCGAGATATGGACTATCGATTATTCACACCTTAGGCTCTGCTTCTAACTTGGGCCCAAATTGTAAAATGGTCTTATCTATTGGCGATTTCGTACCAGTTCACATTCCAAGTAATATTCGGCATGCTAATTACATTGCCGGTTGCCAAATTGAATTATCTCTTATAGTTTCCGAGATATGGACTATCGATAATTTACACCTTAGGCTCTGCTTCTAACTTGGGCCCAAATTGTAAAATGGTCTTACCTATTGGCGATTTCGTTCCAATTCACATTCCAAGTAATATTCGGCATGCTAATTACATTGCCGGTTGCCAAATTGCATTATCTCTTATAGTTTCCGAGATATGGACTATCGATAGTTTACACCTTAGGCTCTGCTTCTAACTTGGGCCCAAATTGTAAAATGGTCTTATCTATTGGCGATTTCGTTCCAATTCACATTCCAATTAATATTCGGCATGCTAATTACATTGCCGGTTGCCAAATTGCATTATCTCTTATAGTTTCCGAGATATGGACTATCGATAATTTACACCTTAGGCTCTGCTTCTAACTTGGGCCCAAATTGTAAAATGGTCTTTTCTATTGGCGATTCCGTTCCAAATCACATTCCAAGTAATATTCGGCATGCTAATTACATTGCCGGTTGCCAAATTGCATTATCTCTTATAGTTTCCGAGATATGGACTATCGATAATTTACACCTTAAGCTCTGCTTCTAACTTGGGCCCAAATTGTAAAATGGTCTTACCTATTGGCGATTTCGTTCCAATTCACATTCCAAGTAATATTCGGCATGCTAATTACATTGCCGGTTGCCAAATTGCATTATCTCTTATAGTTTCCGAGATATGGACTATCGATTATTTACACCTTAGGCTCTGCTTCTAACTTGGGCCCAAATTGTAAAATGGTCTTATCTATTGGCGATTTCGTTCCAATTCACATTCCAAGTAATATTCGGCATGCTAATTACATTGCGGTTGCCAAATTGAATTATCTCTTATAGTTTCCGAGATATGGACTATCGATAATTTACACCTTAGGCTCTGCTTCTAACTTGGGCCCAAATTGTAAAATGGTCTTACCTATTGGCGATTTCGTTCCAATTCACATTCCAAGTAATATTCGGCATGCTAATTACATTGCCGGTTGCCAAATTGCATTATCTCTTATAGTTTCCGAGATATGGACTATCGATAATTTACACCTTAGGCTCTGCTTCTAACTTGGGCACAAATTGTAAAATGGTCTTATCTATTGGCGATTTCGTTCCAATTCACATTCCAAGTAATATTCGGCATGCTAATTACATTGCCGGTTGCCAAATTGCATTATCTCTTATAGTTTCCGAGATATGGACTATCGATAATTTACACCTTAGGCTCTGCTTCTAACTTGGGCCCAAATTGTAAAATGGTCTTATCTATTGGCGATTTCGTCCCAATTCACATTCCAAGTGATATTCGGCATGCTAATTACATTGCCGGTTGCGAAATTGCATTATCTCTTATAGTTTCCGAGATATGGACTATCAATAATTTACACCTTAGGCTCTGCTTCTAACTTGGGCCCAAATTGTAAAATGGTCTTATCTATTGGCGATTTCGTTCCAATTCACATTCCAAGTAATATTCGGCATGCTAATTACATTGCCGGTTGCCAAATTGCATTATCTCTTATAGTTTCCGAGATATGGACTATCGATAATTTACACCTTAGGCTCTGCTTCTAACTTGGGCCCAAATTGTAAAATGGTCTTATCTATTGGCGATTCGTTCCAATTCACATTCCAAGTAATATTCGACATGCTAATTACATTGCCGGTTGCCAAATTGCATTATCTCTTATAGTTTCCGAGATATGGACTATCGATAATTTACACCTTAGGCTCTGCTTCTAACTTGGGCCCAAATTGTAAAATGGTCTTATCTATTGACGATTTCGTTCCAATTCACATTCCAAGTAATATTCGGCATGCTAATTACATTGCCGGTTGCCAAATTGCATTATCTCTTATAGTTTCCGAGATATGGACTATCGATAATTTACACCTTAGGCTCTGCTTCTAACTTGGGCCCAAATTGTAAAATGGTCTTATCTATTGGCGATATCGTTCCAATTCACATTCCAAGTAATATTCGGCATGCTAATTACATTGCCGGTTGCCAAATTGCATTATCTCTGTATAGTTTCCGAGATATGGACTATCGATAATTTACACCTTAGGCTCTGCTTCTAACTTGGGCCCAAATTGTAAAATGGTCTTATCTATTGGCGATTTCGTTCCAATTCAAACTCCAAGTAATATTCGGCAAGCTAATTACATTGCCGGTTGGCCAAATTGCATTATCTCTTATAGTTTCCGAGATATGGACTATCGATAATTTACACCTTAGGCTCTGCTTCTAACTTGGGCCCAAATTGTAAAATGGCCTTATCTATTGGCGATTTCGTCCCAATTCACATTCCAAGTAATATTCGGCATGCTAATTACATTGCCGGTTCCGAAATTGCATTATCTCTTATAGTTTCAGAGATATGGACTATCGATAATTTACACCTTAGGCTCTGCTTCTAACTTGGGCCCAAATTGTAAAATGGTCTTACCTATTGGCGATTTCGTTCCAATTCCCATTCCAAGTAATATTCGGCATGCTAATTACATTGCCGGTTGCCAAATTGCATTATCTCTTATAGTTTCCGAGATATGGACTATCGATAATTTACACCTTAGGCTCTGCTTCTAACTTGGGCCCAAATTGTAAAATGGTCTTATCTATTGGCGATTTCGTTCCAATTCACATCCAAGTAATATTCGGCATGCTAATTACAGTGCCGGTTGCCAAATTGCATTATCTCTTATAGTTTCCGAGATATGGACTATCGATAATTTACATCTTAGGCTCTGCTTCTAACTTGGGCCCAAATTGTAAAATCGTCTTATCTATTGGCGATTTCGTTCCAATTCACATTCCAAGTAATATTCGGCATGCTAATTACATTGCCGGTTGCCAAATTGCATTATCTCTTATAGTTTCCGAGATATGGACTATCGATAATTTACACCTTAGGCTCTGCTTCTAACTTGGGCCCAAATTGTAAACTGGTCTTATCTATTGGCGATTTCGTTCCAATTCACATTCCAAGTAATATCCGGCATTCTAATTACATTGCCGGTTGCCAAATTGAATTATCTCTTATAGTTTCCGAGATATGGACTATCGATAATTTACACCTTAGGCTCTGCTTCTAACTTGGGCCCAAATTGTAAAATGGTCTTATCTATTGGCGATTTCGTCCCAATTCACATTCCAAGTGATATTCGGCATGCT